>NC_056750.1:649463114-649475614 GCF_019279795.1 Protopterus annectens
AGATATATAGATATATATATAGATATATATAGATATAGATATATATACACGTGTGTGTGTATGCATGTGTATATAAACAGACGCACACCCATATATATATATATATATATATATATATATATATATATATATATATATATATGTGGGGGGGGGTAGAAAATCATTGATTTCCCCTTTGGTCAACCTATTGACATCTATTTAGTCAACAAAATTATTCAACTATGCAGATGGTCGACAACTGTGTAAGATCACACAATGCTCAGGGTTGGGAAATATGCCCTTTCACTGTGTGGTCATTCATTCATACATTTCATTATGCGATCTTGCATTTAGTGTGTGTGTGTATAGATATATATATATATATATATATATATATATATATATATATATATATATATATATATATTTAGTAGTTCGTGAAGGGGAGGTGCAATGATCTTTTCTGCAATTTTTTAATCTTTTGTTTTCCATGTGTTCATATGTTTGCTTAGTACATGTGTAGTAGCATGTTGACTTCGATCTTTTTGGGTATATACTATCAGCAGCTGTGTGTGTATGTATGTGTGTGTGTATATATATATATATATATATATATATATATATATATATATATATATATATATATATGTACTCACACAAGAACTGCTTTGCTGATTTGTATGGGCTTATTACCACACTCCTCTGTAGTTCACAGAAGATGCAGAGCTATCCGATATCAACAAATAGTGTTTTACATTCTCATTCATTAATTTATTTTCTTAGTATTTAACAAAAGCAGTAAAAACAAACTGACTTGCTTTCTTTAGTTAGGAAATCCAGAATAACAAAAGAGCTTGTATTAGGAAGTCACTTACACTGCAGTTACTCTAAATCAAGAATTAGTAGGTCGACCTTTCTAGTCAGTATATCCTTCTTACTTCTCTTTGGATTTTAGGTTATCATAGTTCATAATCTACAAGAATTGCAGTCTTCTGACTTCTTTCTCATGAAATCATTTGACAGTACAGTTTTAACAAAACTCTGGTTACAACCTTTGTAACATTAGTTGAAGGCAGTTTTAAATCATCTGTCTATCTGGGAAGCTATTCCCCCATAAAGATTCATTCCATATTTTTAAAAATGTTACTTAACGTTCCAAAGGTCAGTTGACCTACTTGAGTATTTTGCCACTCTTACTTTCATCTTTTATACACCTTGAAATACTGTAGTATATTCCCTTTATTATCCTGTTTTTATTACCTCTACCACCACTAGCCCTTCTTACCTCTACAACCACCATATAATGCAAACCTCCTACCTTTTCTACTTTGTAGAGTACCATAGGATTTGACATTTGCCCACTTGCTATGTACCTCACTTAGGATGCATTAAACCCCTATTAAGCGTTGATTTGCAAACCTGCTTGATTTCTTAACTCTTGCCTCACATATTTCTTTGAGTGGTTTTCTGTTGCATTCCACTAGCTTTGCACAAGTAAATGTTCATTACTTGCTGTATTCATCTCATTTTGCATGATCATATTGTTTTATACTTTCATTGGCCTATACTAAACTGTTATTAATACTTGCTGGTTAAAGTGCTATTTTTTTCTCTCTGCGTGTGCTATTAGTCATTGCTAATGCATAATAATTATATTTTCTTCGATGTGCTTGCGTTAATATTCATTGCTACTGTATCACAGCATTTATATTTTACTTGAAGATTTCTATATGTACACGTTAATAATTTTAATTCTTCTAAAAACATGTGCTTTAAGATCTTCTACTTTTTTATTAAGTACCTAGAGATTGTACTCAAGGGCAAAGGTGAAATAGATCCTTGAGATCAGTACTTTATCCTTGTTAACAAAATAAAATTAAATAACCTGAGAGGATTGTAGGTTTAAATTCACTGCATGTTCACCAACTTTTTGTTTGTTTGAGGAGCTCTTTTGGAGTTGGACATATTCACTAACCACCCCAAACACTATTCTCATCATATAATGCCATAAAGCCATCAAGGCCAACTTAATTTGATGAGATTTCCTGAGAGGAGGTGGGGGGGGGGGTAAAGCTGGAGCTGAATTTGTCTGCCAGGAGGTTTTGTATATCTTCTGGCTCAGTATAGGTGGCTACAATCACAATGAGCTCTGCACACAACTGTGTATTGCTTTTGAGGTTGCGGACATAGCTAAAGAATGCCTTGTGGTTGTTCCTGGACTAGGAGGCCAAATTTACCTTACATTTGGCTTTGGTATAATTCATTTGTCCTCTGAGTCGTTTGTTTCATTTGATGCGAGTGCTTTTATCCTGCTGGGTTCCGCATCTCTTAATTTTTGCCTTGATTTTCTTCCTCCTGTTATACAGCCTATTGATGGTGTGATCCCACCACAGTGGCTTGTTTCTTGAGTTAGTTCTGTATTTCTTCCTGGTCGGCACAGCTGCCTCTATGCAGCTATTAACATGTTTGTATAATATTTCTGTTAACAGTTCCATAGGCAGCAGTGTTCTCAGGGTTTATGAGAGTTTGAAATTTTGCCAGGTTATCACTTAATAGCAGGAGGTTAGCCTTAGAGAAGTTCCTAAACATTACAGGGTTAGCTGGTGTTCCAGGTTATATTTTTACTTCAAAGGAGACCATTTTATGGTCTGACCTTACCTGAGAAGACATTACACTAGGGGGTGTGCAGAACTCTTTCATATTAGTGAGGACCAGATCCAGTATACTTCCACCCCTGGTCAGTATGTTGACACTCCAGTCTAGGGAGTTTGTGTTACAAAATCCAGGAATCTATGTGCGTATACGTTTGGTGTTGTATATGATTCCCAGTTAATAGTGAGGTAATTAAAGTCATCCATGATTATGATATGGGATGGATGTTGAGTGTTTCAAATATGGTTAAATACATCTTATGGATTTCCTGTGTTATAGAGGGGGACTGATAACATACAAGGAAGCGGTATATCATTTTGCCTATGATTTGGTGCATTGTCCTGTTTGACAAGCCTTGAGGTTTATTTATTTGATATAAATTGAGACACCTTCACCTTTGGTACCAGTCTCTGTAACAGCTGGTCTAAATGAGTGAAAGGCATTATAGCCTTGCACTGCTGGTGTGTTGTCTGTAGATTTAAACCATGTCTCAGTGACTGCACAGATGTCAGCCTTCTCTAGGGTGAGAAGAGCTTGTTGGGGGAGGAGTTTTTTGTTTAGACTCCTGGAACTGAGCAATAGCACTTTTAAATTTTCTTCGTTTTGATTTGCTGTGTCAGAAATACTTTCAATTTGGCATTGCCTAAAAAAGGTAGTATGAGGGAGAACAATGTTTTAGCTAATATTCAAAAGTCTACAGGGGAGAGGTGCAGACCATCCCTGGCAAAGCAATGTGGTCTGTTGTCCATGTTCTTCCATGACGACAAACATTGTATCTCCTTAGAATGACACCAAAAGCTAAGCTAATTATTAAAGTCAATCATCTTCTGTCCGCATTGTGGCATCATCCTTGGAGAAAGTAAAATGTTGCTCAGTGCTAGACTCATACCAAACTGGAACACACATTCAGAGATCTCCATGATGTCTTTCTTCATATAGTCTAGGGTAGGGTAACACCTTTATATTTTCTTGGTTTTTATTTGCTAAATCAGAATTACTTTCAGTTTGGCCTTGTGTAAAAAAGGCTGTATGGTGTACGACAATGTTTTAGCTAATATTCAAAAGCTTAGAGGTCAGAGGTACAGACCATCCCTAGCAAAGCAGTATGGTCTGTTGTCCATGTCCTTCCATGCTGACAAATATTGCACCCCCCCCCCCCCTTAGAATGACACTGGAAACTAAGCCAGGTAATAAAGTAAGTTGTCTTCTGTTCATATTGTGGAATCATCTTTGAAAATAAAATGCTGCTCAGTGCCAGACAGACTCATACCAAGCCTGAGACACGCATTCCAAAAACTCCATGATGTGTCTCTTCATATAGTCTAGGGAGGTATGTCTCCGATCATTTACACCCACATGGACTACAGCGGAGTCATATTGGTTCTTGTGGTCCCTAATGCATGTCTAATGTGGTGGATCCTGGCCCCTGATAAGCAACTGAATGTGACTTTCTCCTTACTCGGCCTGGTGAGAGAGACAAAAGTCTGTCTCACAATGGAGTCTCCAATAACTAGAATACTGGATTGTGTGGTGGCTTGCCATATAGGCTTAGATGTACAGGCTCCAAGAGATGAGACTATATGTGTTGATATGGGTAGTGTTTGGAAAAAGTGCATTCTGAGCTGCTGAGGTTATTTATGTGTACTTCATCTAGTGGTCTTTGGGCTTTAGGAAGGTTACATTAAAGTGCCTCAGTGGCGGTGGTGATGCCATAGCGTTGTCGCCTCACAGTAAGACGTTGTCCTGTTCGATTCTCAGCTAGAGCGTCTTCTGCATGGAGACATGCGTGAATGGGTGTACCTTTGTTGAAGGTTGTGCGTCAGGGCTGGTAACTTGGCACGTAAAAATCAACTACCAATCATTAGCGGACCAGATTTCCACTGTGGCAACCCCTAACCGGGAAAAGCCGAAAGATACAACAACAACAACAACAACATTAAAGTGCCTCAGCATATGTGGATCTCTGTGTCTGCATTGAACTGTGTGTGATGGGTGCAGCGTGTGTACTACTGACATCCTGATTGACATTTGGAATGCTTTTTTATGAGAGATTTGCCTCCAGTGACATTGTGTAAATACATCTCTCAATTTGTATGAGAAATAACTGCCTGTCAGTAAACATGAGGCAATTTCTACATTGCCTTAGGATACCCATTTCCACGAAGCTGGTAAGATAGTGGGAAAGTTTATATCCCTGGCAATAGGCCCTTTCTTATTGGTTAGATGGTTGCAATGAGAATATAAATTAATGTCAGGAGTATCTAGTGTGCAACTCTGGAGGCAGTTCTTGTGATTGAAGACTAGTGCTCTGTGTGCAACTAGGTATTGGAGAAATTTCAAGGGTGCTTTTACAGAAAAAAAAATGTATTCTCAGGGTGTCTGCTTCTCTACAAGGCACTGTCAAACACTTGAGAGAAAACTAAAAGTAAACTTGAATGATTTATGGATGGAGTATTTAGGGATTTATTGTACAGTTAGGTTAGACAGCAGCAAATCAAGCGGTACTTATTGAAAAGAAAGAATTAGCTTAGTCAAGAATGATGAAAACGGGATTTGCCTGAATGGTTCCTACTGTTATTGGTCTCCCCACAGCTTCATGGTGCTGGGATACAATAATCCTTTGCTTCTTCTCTCACCAGAAGCAAAATACTGGCACCGATCCCAAGATGAGAAGGAGGCCACAGGCTCTTATTAGCACAAATTCCAAGATGAGAAGCAAGCCGCGGCCTGTTTTGTGATCCACAGTCTCATTCCAGGCAATACAATAGTAGGCTTGTTGTAGACTTTTCCAGGTATATGCCTGAATATCAACCAGACAAATCAGAAAAGTCCAACACATAAACTCACTGCCATATCATAAACAGTCGGGAATCAATCCACTCTGCCATTTCTCTCACCAGGAGCAAAATATAAGCGCAAGTTCCAAGATGGCACCTGTAAAGCAGTCATTAAGTTTTCTGGTGATCGGCAGTCACCAGGAAATGTCCCTGTGCTCCTTCTCCCCCAAGGATCAAAACAGAAGCACTAATCCCAAGAAGACTACTGCGAGGCAAAATGGGGGCTCTCTGATAATTGGTGGTCTTGGACTAGATGTTGTAGATTTTAAAGGTAATGTACAAAAAATGGAATGGTATTCTAAGAGTTGCAGGGTGCACTAAGCAGTTAAATATGAAAGGGGGTAGCTTAAGCTTTGGCTCTCTAAGGGGAGGGAGACTAATTTTAAAACAGCAAGATAGACTGGAAAGGGGTGTGCACATTGTATTCATGCTGTATGAAATACAGTGAGATGGTCAATAAATTTAAATAGCTGAAGGGGAGTGATTCCACAAAATGATTACTCACAATAGCCAATGAAAGAATAGAGGGAAGCAAATATGCGGTCAAACTAACATAAGGGACAGTCAACTAGAAAAACAGTTGAGTTTAAAAATAAAACACCACCACACTGCAAAAAGTGAAATCTATGTAAGATTAAATATTTTAAATCAAGGAAATAATGCATGTTTTTTTGCTTGACAAGATTTTTCTAGCTTTTATGTAAGAGAAATATGCTTGATTCAAGCCATTTTGTCCTTCATTATCTTAAGACTATTTCACTTGTTACTGAGATTTTATTTCTGATTCTAAGTAGATAAATGCTTAAAACTAGAACTATAAGATTTATAACCATGCTCAAGCATGCAGAATTGGTTTGTTGTGGTCAGAATTTCTTATTTCAAGCATCTTTTTCTTTTGCCTCTTCACTAATTTATTGCAAACATTCAAATAGTACAACATGTCTTTTAAGAACAGGCTCATCTGTTTAGTCTGCCTTTATTGATGTAAGATAGCAATAAAGTTTGCCAATCATCTGGTCAACATGAACACAAGCAGAAATACAACACTTTATAGCCACCTTTCAAGCCACTCAGGGATCACCTTAGAAATATACGTCTACTTGAAGTAAAACATTTGTTGAAAAATCATTAAACAGCACAAATATGCAAATAATATAATAACCTCCACAAATAACAATGCAGTTTGTGACAGTAAAAGATAGTAAAAGAAACATCTGCTTGCAATTCTGATGACTTGAAGAACATGTGGCTTCGACGGTGACATCACCAGAACATGCAAACAAAACATTTCAACCATCTGTAACTAAATTTCTCCATTTTTACTTGAGCATAGCAACTTTGCACACTGTTTTCATGTTTGAAATATCCTTAGGCAGCACTGTTCTGCAGGGTTTATCACTCATGCTCCCACTGCTGAGGTTCTGGGTTCAAATCCCATGTGGGTAGAGATTCAATGTTCTCCCCATGTTCATGTGGGTTTATTGCGGGTACTCTGTTTTCCTTCCACAGTCCAAAGACGTGGAGGCTAGGTGAATTGGTGATGTGAAATTAACTAGGTGTATAGTGTGCAAGTGAGTGTTGTAGTCCATGCCCTGTGATGAGTCGGTGCCTTATCTAGGGTGTACCCTGCCCAGTGCCCTATGTCCTTTGGAGATAGACTCCAGATAACCATGACCCCGAAATGGGAAAAGATGTTTTTTGATGGTGTCTGTGTGTGTGTGTGTGTGTGCACACATGTTTGTGTGTGTGAAATATCCTCAATAGCAGTCAATGCAAATTGGGAGACTTTATATCTGGGAACACACTTATGAGTCATTTGAACTGTTGTACAATTCTATTACACCCCCAAGATAGTATTTGATATGTACAAAAGTTTGATTGTTGTTGCAAATTGTGTAATAAGAGGTAAAATCATCCAGATTTTCAGCATCTGCAAACTTAGTGGCGTGTGTGGCCTCCACTTGATAAGCCATGGTACTTTCTTTCACTTTTAACTGCTCTACTGTCTCCTGCAAGCCTTAGTAGTGTGTATGAGCCATTGTTTCAGTTGTTTTACTGTAGGTTTTTGGATACTTTAGCAGATTAAGGTTGTAAAAGTCTACGAATCATAGAATATGCATTTCAAGTGACATCTACACCAAACTCAGTGATTAAATCCCCAGTCTGCAGCACACCAAAGTAAAGTTGTAAAGCCCTAATCGCCCAACATGAATTTCAAGTAACACCTATACCAAGCTCAGTGCTTTAAATCTGTGGTCTGCAGCACACAGAAATAAAATAAATGTTTGAAATTAATTTTATCATTCTCCTGTAACCTATACATTCTTTGTAAGGCTCTCTGCATACCACTGGGCACCACCTTTACTATCACCCTTCTTGTTCATCTCTATTTCTCTGCAAATACTTTACTGTGTGAGTAAATGTCTTTTCAGCTGCTAATATAACCACAGACATACTGCCCACCCTCTCTAAGGAGGATTTATGTGATCACTTTCCTGGGCCAGAGCACTTTTTCAGAAGGAGAACCATCACATTTTTGACAAATATTCAAATGGAACAACCTATAATATAACCATGCAGTATGTTCTGTTATCAAATAATAATTTCATGACCATTATACATTTAAAGACTGCATTTTTTTATGTTTCTTTGTTCTTAGTCAGTGTTCTTTGCCTTATAATTACCATTAAATATATGTTTCTCATGTACAGGGCAAAGAATCAGACTTGTGTAGCCCAGGCACCTCCTCTGGGACCTATGATTTGAGCCCCTCTCTTAGCCCTCATGCCTCTCCATCCATCCAACATTCTCCAAAGCCAGGAGACCAGCATGGTATCAACAAAATTGTACAGTTTCTAAGCCCGCAGTATGCCTTTTATACACAGACACAGAGTTGGAGCAGTCAAGAAACATCTTTTTTAAAAAGCAGTGTGTTGGACAAGGCAACTACACCCTTTACAAAGGTCTTCACTGTCAGTTAGTCAGAAATACAGTGACAAGCATGATTTCCATTAAGAGAGTATCTGGGGATGCCTTCCAGTACCCATGCAGCCATGAACTTACTGTTATGGCAAAGCATCTCATGGAGTACTACCCACTGCTCAAGGACAAATCTGCACCCAGTGGAGCTCAGTAGGTATGTCAAATAGTCTGCTATTCATGTTTCCAAATATAGCACTGTATACTTGCCTGCCAAAGTGTAAACATCTGACACAGGTATTTTTAGGTGTTTTATATGTAAATCAGGCCAACATGTGTCTGTATCTATTAATTTCTGGATTAAATTTTATTAAATGAGATTCGTAACACTAACGATTTTGTCTGTTTCTTGCTGGGAATCAGTGAAGCAGCAGCTGTTGAAAAGGGTCTAGAATATCATGACCCCAAAAAGAAGCAGAGAGTCACCCCTTCAAGAAAGAGACGACAACGCTTTAGCTTTCAAACAACCAGGAGATGTACACTGATGGGACTGATGGCTCTACCACATCTGTGATAGAGAGGTCACCACAATGTAGCACCCTAGAGCTCAACCAGTTGGATGGTAAGAACACAAACTGAAATATAGTGTTTTTGTATAAATGCAGCATCTACAAAGAAAACATTACATTTCACAGTATGTGTTAATTGCAATTACAGATAGTCTAAAGATAAACAGGCAAGACATTATACAACTCTACAGGAGATGTATAAAAACAAGGTCAGACCCAACAAGAACAATGTTTCACAGCTCTCGGACCTTGAGTTCCAAGCAAGACATGCCTTTATTGACTCTGATGTTACTAAGGGGCAGGACAAGCCTACCAAGATTCTTCAAGTATATCCTTGCTTCAGGGAACTGGATCATGTAAGCAAATGGGCTGATTTTAAGTAGACATATATGTAACCAAGTTTTAAATGAGACATGGTGTAGCAATATCAGATGAGTCACAAAAATGAATGCAGAATGACAGATGCAAAATGTATTATTTTTGAATACCCACAAAAATATTAAAACTTTTGATCTTTTCTGGATAATCCTTGCTTACCAGCTATAACTTTTATATATGTTTGACATTGCACTCTCTCTATCTCTGGCTGTGTGTGTATGTCAGCTTATGGATGAGCTCCGGCAGATCCTTGATTGAGGGAGTTACTGTTTAACTGATCTGCAGACCTGCCGAGGGATCTTTTACGAGAAGGCACAATTTTATACAGTATTCAGAAAGCTCATGAAACCATTGTTGCTGGACAAAGGTAATTATTAGCTCTTACTTGCTTCCATGTTCTTGTTTGCTTCTGAAAACTTGGGCTTATACCATCATACTGTAGGTAACATTGTGAGTATGGATAATAAGTACCTTATACTAGGGTTGTCAAACATATGGAAAGTATCAATTTGATCATGTATTTCAATTCATTTTTCCATGGCATCTACTCTACAACATACACTTCCAGTTCAGTCTTGACTATTGAGACTGGGCTACAACCATACAATAATTACCTCAAACCTATCAAAAAATTAAACTCTGCATAGGTCACAAAGTGTTTCTTTATCACTGAAAAGACTTTACTGCATGTAAACAAAACTCCAATGTAAATGCACTTTGATTTAGATATACTGTGTTGAGTATAGAAAATTGTATTGAATTTCAATACTTTTATTGGCATTGTATCAAAATGTAAAATTTCCTGTATCATGACATCACAACCTGCTAAGTGTATACAAAAAAATCTGACCTACCCTGTGGTTTTGAAAACAACTGGCCACAGTAAATCAGATGTCTGATTTTGTTTTTAACAGTGAAGCACTCAATTGCCTTGATGAAGGCTTTACCAGACATGTTCCTATCACCTGTGGCTCCACCCAAGAAATTACATGCAAGTGAGGCTATGCTTCACATCCTTGAGGTAAGAAATTTGTGAATTTTTGATAATTTATATATTACTTCAGCATAAATTACAATGAATCATTTTTGTGGTCATAATCTTTGTATTTTTTTCCTTGTTTTGGTCAATGTAAAGAAAACCCCAACAGATTTCCTCAGCCCTGTCATGATTGCCTGCAAAACCAACTGCTTACTGGCCATTGATTGGACCAATGCCTTTGATGACCTTCTCAAAAGAGGCCATTTATGAAAGTGTGATGCATCTCGTGGCATGTTGTTCCACCTTTCACCTTACATATCCTAAGTGCATTGCAACACTTCTCTTTTTGCTGCAGACTGTATCAGATACCATCCATGACTGTGACATGACCTCTTCGTATAGAAAAGCTATGGCTGAGTGGAACAAGTTCCTTGCTGACTAGAAACGCACAAAACCTTTTCCTCATTAACAGTCGTTATTGTGTCCCTTGTAGTGCAAGACATAAACTTCAAATTTGATTTCATCTTTAATTGTTGTTTGGTAGGGTGTTGGTTTAGTTTGCTGCTTGTCTATTCATAAGGTCACTGTATTTGATATACTGCATATACTGACATTCTCATTTTCACAGTGAGCAATGGCCTTGTTTTTGCATGTTCTGCCATACATGCCTCTGGATAAAAAATTATTTAAGCAGTCAGTCAATTTGTAGTATGGTAAATTCTGGGGTATTTTGTCTCATTTCAAGGCATTTAAAACAGCACTGAATGTTAAATTTAAGCAATAATTTCTACAATTTTAGACAAAAGGGATTATCTTTTGCTTTGCATCCAAAAAAAAAAAAAATACTTGGTTTAATCTGGTCGCAGTGGTTTTAAGATACAATTCTTAAAAATGTTTCAAGACAATGGCTAGCACTTTTTAAATTAAAGCAAACTTTCCTACATAGTCAGAAAATAAATCTTAATTTGTTTTCTCTGTATTAAACATTTACTTGTTTTAAGTCTGAATGCACTAATTTATTTACTTGTTTTAAGTCTGAATGCACTAGTTTTAAGATGCTCATGAGAGTCTGGAGATTAGAAATACTTGCTTTAAAATATTATTGGCAAGTGAAATTTTCTTCTGTTGGCAGATAATTTTGCTTATTTTAAGTAATTACATATTTTTTATTTTTTTTTTTACTTGCTTGTGAGAGCTGAGTTTTTGCAGTGCAGGATGTGAGTTTGAGAGAAAATTTAAATTCTTGTGACTCACAAGATACACTGCTGTGATTTCTTTTCTAGTTTAAATATGCAATTAAAAGCTAAATACAAGTAAAACACAGGGTGAATAAAATAAGCAAAATTATGCAAAATAGGCAGGGAAAAAATACAAAATACACGAAATAAAAACAAGACATCGTTTCCCTCACAGCAATCTATGGCAAAGTCTGAGTTCTGACATGTACATATATTTCTGTTCTTGCACGGTCAGTGGCTTTCTACAGTAGCAGATGGGTTACTTTTCATGAATGGATCAACGGCATGGAGCTTTCAGCCTTGACTATGTCCAAGATCAGCTTGGCTTGATTAGTAGTCCGATTGTTAGAGCAACCTAGAAGAGAGGGATGAGGCTTAAAACCAGCATTGCCATGTACAACCTGGGAGGAAGGTGATGGCAGAGTTTCATTGCAAACATTCCAACACAGAGAAGGCTAGGTGCGTTATGAAGAAGGCCAGGTGCTACACTTCTTGTATTTTGGGACTCTGCATAAATATTCTTGTTATACCTGTTAAAGGAAAGCTATAATCATCATTTAGTGCCTCCCTGCACAATAAAACAAGGCTACTGGAGGAATGCAACTTTGTTCCCATGGGAACAGAGAAAAATGTTCACTATTTACTCTGTAATGACCATTTTAATCCAGTTCTGCATCACAAGTGAGCTGGAACCTTCCTAGGCACTTGTAAGGTACAAGGCAGGCTGAAGGAGTGCCAATCAATTGCAGGAAATACACAAGCTTGATCATTCTAACTTGGCAGACTTGCAAACAATTTGGAGAGATATCACTTCATCATGGCACATCCTTGGGATGTGGAGGGAAACTGAAGTATCTGGGATAACCCATGTGGCTATAGGAAGGATGTGAAGGTATTTGCTGGGTTTATTTAAAATTTCTTGAGAACACTTGTCTTTGTGGATCATTTT
>NC_056750.1:649480614-649598114 GCF_019279795.1 Protopterus annectens
AGAGCTGAAAGCTGCTCTTCCCCTCGAGACCAGATCCAGTTTGTAATGAGTGATAAAAGGGTTAGCCCAAGTTGCAGCTGAACAAATATCAGCCATGGAAGCTCTGGCTAGGAAAGCTGATGAGGTCACCATAGATCTTGTTGAATGGGCCTTTAAGGGTTTAGATAAGACCAGACCGAACTTGTTATACACAAAGGAAATATAATCAGTCACCCATTTTGATAAAGTTACTTTAGAAACCAGATGGCCCAATTTGGTTTCAGGAAAGTACACAAACAATTGATCAGATTTCCTAATTTTTTTCAATTCTGTGCATATAGAAACATAATTGTCTGTAAACGTCCTATAAATGTAACCAGTATTCACCTTTGTTGGAGAAAGTTGTAAAGAATACAAGGAGATTAATAGTTTAGTAAATGTTAGATCCTGACACCACTGAAGGAAGGAAGATTGGTTCTTAAATACCCTATCCTTGTGAAAGATTAAGTAGGGAGGCTTAGCAGATGAGGCTTGAAGTTCAGACACCCTTCTAGCTGATGTTATGGCTATACATCTTCCAAATCAAATATTTTAGTTCACATCTTGCTGCAGGTTTAAAAGGACTCTGGGTTTAGGGCCTGTAACATTACAGCAAGATCCCAAGGTGGAGTAGGGTCTTTGAAGGTGGGCATTAGTAGAAATTCTCCTTTTATAGAGGTTTTACAAAGGCATGAAGAAGCTGTCCCTCATCTAGTCAGGATGTAATAGACAAGTCTTCATGGGTTCTGTTTAAGCAGCTTTATTATGTACAAACACATTATAATTGCAGCTATTAATTTCAATTTAGGTAACTTATATACAGTGCCAGTGCTAGCATTTTGGGGGCCCCCAGCTAGTTTCCAGTTGGGGGTCCTACCCAGGAGAATATAAAAAGTGTGACCACATTGCCATCACACCCCTTCCCTATCAAGCTCATGCAAAACCATTTAACAATCACTGTTTAGTGTTACTACATTCAGACCATTAAAAAGACTTGAAATGTCAAGGTACACACTGAGTGGCATTTAGTACCAATGTTACATTATGGCAAGCCCCTGTACCACAGCAAGGTAGCCACTCACAATGGTACACACACACACACACACACACACACACACACACACACACACACACACAGCAAGAGGTTCTCCAGTTCAGTTCTCAGCTGGGGTGCCTTATGTGTGGAGTCTGTATGTCCTCCCTGCATTTCTGTGGATTCCTCCCACATTCCAAAGACATGCTTCTGCAGTGTTTCTCCCCAGGCATCTGCTGAAAATAGGCTTTGTCCTAGTTGGACTTTCCTGGTCAACAAATCTTAAATAAATAAAATTTACTACCAATAAATTATGACAAGCCCCTGTACCACAGCAAGGTAGCCACACAGAGGTTTACACCACTGACTGGCATTTAGTAGTAATGTTACATTATGGCAACCCTCTGTACTGCATCAAGGTAGTCAGTCCCACAGAGGTACACAAAGACTCTCTCACACAGGACAGAGACACAAGACAGACAGCTACAGAGATTCGCATACAGGACAGACACCCACATATAATGGATAGCACTACAGTAAGATTGAACATTAAGATTTTAAAATACTGGCTTATGAACTAATGATGCCAGAATAAGATTGTGCAACACCATGTGTTATGTGACCCCACATTTTTGATGAACAGACCAAAACCAACAAACATCTGGACATTGTAC
Organism: Protopterus annectens; assembly: GCF_019279795.1. Lineage (NCBI taxonomy): Eukaryota > Metazoa > Chordata > Ceratodontiformes > Protopteridae > Protopterus > Protopterus annectens. Next base: position 649,482,340 of record NC_056750.1, read on the forward strand.
AACATTTTAACAGCCTATACCCCTCTCCTAACCTCTCAGCTTAACAATTCCAGACAAAGCCAAACAAAAAAAAAAAAACCCCAGCAGAACAAAGGCGTAACAGCAGGGATAGTTTGAAACTTTGCTATGATCAACTTCAATAGCAGAACAGGGTTTGCATTGGCATGCTTTAAGACATCAGTACATTCTGCAGAATTCTCACAGCCCCTACCCCTCAGTGTCTCAGCACAATAAAGCTGGGTGAAGTGAAAGCAAAATAAACACAAAGGCATACCATTAAAAAACAATGTGCTTATGAGAAAACAAAGATGCTGGAATGACAGATTTTGCAGTAAAGTGCATTGCATAACCCCACATGTTTTAATGAAAAGAGACAAATACCAGGCAAACATCTGATTATTGTGCAACATTCTCATAGCCTGTAACTCCCCTACCAACCTCTCAGTACAATAACTCCAGACAAAGCAAAAAATGAGCATAGAACAAAGGCATACCATCAGGGATAGTTGTAAACATTGCCGGTATACATAGTACTAGTATAACAGGGTTTACATTAATAAACCTTAAAACAACAGCTGTACATTCTGCAACATTCTCACAGCCTCTAACTCCCCTCCCAACCTCTCAGCACAATAATTCCAGACAGAGCAAAAAATGATCATAGAACAAAGGTGTAGCATCAGGCATAGCTGTAAGCATTGCCGGTATACACAAAACATACTAGCAGAACAGGGTTTGGATTGGTATGGATTAAAACATCTGTATATTCTGCAGCATTCTCACAGCCACTATCCCCCACTTACCAATATTTCAGAACAATTGTACACAAAACAAAAATGCATTAATAAATATTCTTATGCAAAACTAGCTAAAAAAAAACTACATCAAATCTGGACATTAATTACACACAAGCTTTCCTTCCTCAATCTCTTAGCAGACGAATTCTGGACAAAGGTGAAATAAAACTGTTACAACCATAGCCCCCAACCCCCTAAATCATCTTAGCATAAGAACTCTGCAGAAAAAAAGTTATACAATCCTCTCCCTAGGTTTCCTCGCCCCACCCCCAGCAAAAAAAAAAAAAGTTAAGAATAAACCCAGCAAACTTACCTTTTCTGGAGTTGATAGAAGGCTGCTACTAATCCTTTGCTTGCTTGCTTCTCCTACAAACAGACGAAACCAGTTCAGCCCTTTTAAATTGCCCTCAAAAGGACAGTTTTTCAGATCTTTTAGAAATTTCTCTTACAAGGGCAGCTAAAATACAGCTGCTTTGCTGGTCCCATGGCCGTTCCAGGAAAACTTTCATCCTCCATCCATCCACATGCCATACCTTTCAATCACTTAGTGTGAAAAATCTGGACAAAGCCAAAAATAATGGGGGTACAAAGGCTTAAAAATAGGGGACACTTTTTAAATATTGCTCATATAAACTTGCAAACTTGCTTTCAGGCTTTGCTTTAGTATACATTTTCTGAAGGATATAAACTTCTGAAACTTTAGTGACTTCAGTACTCATTGATTTATAAGAAAATTATAATTTTTTATGAAGGGCAAACCAAAAATATGAAGCAAAAATTTGGACATTCTTAGAAAAGCTGGGCAGTTCGAAGGGGTGCCTAATGCCAATAATCTACAGAACTGATCCAACCACAGCAAATCCAATCAGGAAACTAGAACTTGCTTCCTTGACTGCTGCAGCCAAACAGGTCCATTGCTTCAGTGAAGCGGACCTGACTGAGTGCAGCTTACAAGTGAAGCAAGGGACCTGATTGGCTGTAGCAGTCAAGGAACCAAGTTCTTTCAGAAAAAAACCCTGGAATCATGTATATAGCCAAATGAGCGAGCAAGGAGCAGAAGAGATGGAGAAACCTGCGGCTGCTTCATGTGGGGGCCCTCATACGCAGGGAGATAATACATGGCTCCTTGTGGCTGTGGGTACAGTGGGTACCTAACGCCAGCTATGCTTATATACAGACTAACTCACATGGTTACTATCTGGCGGCATGTTCAAAATGTCACTAGGTACAACACGTGCCCGCTATTTATATATGCACGTTCATCACTTGCTATGCTTCTCAAAGGCATGTCACACACTGTGCTCTACATCCTCCCTCTTTTAGAACATATAATGCAGAGGATATCAGTTAACATGCAAATGATACAAATAGCTTTTTTGTCATGCGTTATACAAAACTATGTACGTGTATACAGTTATGTCCAAGTCGCCATGTATCTCACACCCAGACCGGGTGTGCGACCAAATCATGCAATGTAAAACTGGGAAATTAGGCTTAGTAACTGGACCTGTCTCTTTTGAGTGTTTGATCTTAAGAATATCAGGAACATCCTCAGGGTTGGAATCAGACAGTATGACATGTTCTGGAACAGGAACAATGTCTGGATTGCTCTGAGATTTTGAGTCTATATACTGCAATAATTCTGGTACAGGAAGGAGATGTCTGCGATTCCTCCTGTACTCCACACCCTCGGATTCTACAAAGAAAGATATTGGCTTGGTACATATACCTGTTACCTGACCAATCCGGTCGGAACCTTTCGCCATTTGTATCCTCACTGTCTCTCCCTCTTTCAATGGACGAAGAAATCTGCTCGCTTTATCATAAATGGATTTCTGGATAGAATACTTCTTGAATAATTGGGCTCTGATGGTTCTGATGTTTTTAGCTTTAGGCCTCAATAAACTGGAACTAATAGGCAATGTTGTTCTAGCTTGCCTGGATAGAAGTGTCTGAGCAGGCGACCCAAGTATATCATCACGATCTATGTTTATGAGATTAAGTAGATTCAAAAAGACATTGGTATTATCATGCTTTGACTTTTCAAGTAATTGCTTTGCACTCTGCACTGCACGTTCAGCTAGTCCATTTGACTGTAGATATTCTGGACTACTAGTAACATGTACAAAGTCCCAGTCTAGTAAATTTAGTACCATTGTCAGAAATAACTTTGTCTGGATTACCATGGAATGAGAAATGACATTTCAGTTTGATAATAATAGTAGTGGATGTTAGATTAGGTAGTAAGTCAATCTCAAACCAGTTCGAATAAGAGTCTACCAATAATAAGTAATATTGATTGTTCCATTCGAATATGTCATTGGCAACTGTTGACCAAGGTAGTTCAGGAACTTGACTTAGCTGAAGTGGTTCTCTTTGCAAATGTGGTTTAGTACTATTGCATACGGAACAAGAAGAAAGTATTTTATCATTATCTTTCACTAGTGAAGGACAAAACACTAGTTCTGTCTCCCTTCTTTTGGTAGACTTGAAACTTGGGTGACCATGATGCAAAATATGGATATATTCACGTTGTAGAAGAAGGAACAACAATTTTAGGACCTTTGAAATTAATGCCATCTTCCATCAACATCTCATCTTTGTAAGGAAAATAGGTTTGCACTTCAGGTGGTACACTAGATTGATTTGAAGGCTATCCAACATTAGTGTAGTGGTTGAGCTTTTGCAAAATTGGATCAGTTTTTGTATGATCTCTCAGCTCATCAGGTCTCGTGGTAGAAAAATTATGCACTGTCATCACGTCAAAATCAAAATTCTCTACGTCAAGCTGTTCTGTCATATTTATGGGTGATCTGAATAAGGTATCAGCCAAATAAAGCAATTTGCCCTTTGTGTAGACCATTTTGAAATTGTACTTTTGCAATTTGAGCATCATTCTTTGCAATCTCACTGTAGCAAAATACATAGGCTTCTTTAGAATAGTAACTAGAGGTTTGTGGTCAGTCTCAATCTGAATAGCTTGACCATAGATATAATCATGAAACTTAGAACATGCAAATACTATTGCCAAAAGTTCTTTCTCAGTTTGAGCATACTGCATCTCAGTCTGGGTAAGTGTTCTAGATGCATAGGTTGCTGGTCTGCCTTCCTGAAGAATAACTGTGCCAAGACCAAATTTTGAAGCATCACAGGAGAGAGTGACTGGTTTGTTTACATCACAGTCTCCTAATGTATGTGAGGTGGCAATTTTCTGCTTAACATTTTCAAATGCCTTCTGGTGCTGTTCCAACCAAGACAATGTAACATTTGTGCGTGTTAGAGTTCTTAAAGGTGCTGTCAACTCATTGAAGTCTGGTATAAACTTGCCTAGATAACTGACCATGCCAAGGAAACATTGTAGCGCTTGATAATTATCTGGTGTGCTGACATCTCAAGAATGGGTCTATATTAAATCAGCAAACACTTAAAAAAGCGAACGCTGATTTATTGACCCCATGTAAGCGAAAGCTTACAATCCAAAACACTTAGAACAGTGATTTTTTTTTTCCCAGGGAAAAAAAAATCACTGTTCCAAAAAAAAATGACATAACTTGGGGGGGGGGGCTTTGCCCCCATACATCCCCCGACGTGGGGGGCTGTGCCCCTCCACACCACCCCTACTTAAATATACCAACTCCAAGATTGCACTATAGTGACAAAAATGGCAAAAATAATGAAGGTGGCCAAGTGATTTCTTTCCCGGGGCAAGAATTTGCTTATATGCCGTTTTGCCATTTCGTTTCAAGTTCGATCAAGATGCATTCAAAAGAATATGTCTTCAATAATGTAATAAGGAACCTCAAGAATAGCTACTTGCTTGGTCAGGTCTGGTCTCAATCCTGTACTCGTAAACAAATGACCTACATATGTAACTTCTGGAAGTCTGAATGTGCACTTCAGAGGATTGAGCTTCAAGTTTACTTCACGTGCTCCATCTAGAACTTTCTTGAGGTTTCTGTCAGGCTCTGCTTCACCATTGCCTCCAAACCAATAAGTCATCTACTATTATGGTACAATGATAACCTGAAATAATTTGCTGCATTGCATGCTTAAAGACTTCACTTGTAGAATTTATTCCAAATGGCATTGTTAGGAATCTGCATCTGCCAAACGGAGTACCAAAAGTAGTTAGAAATGAAGATTTGCGAGCAAGCATCACTTGCCAAAATGAACTCTTTGCATCCAAGACAGAGAAAACAGTGGCATTCGGTATCAGAGCCATAACCTCTTTGACTGTACGCATTGGTTGATAGTCTTTTTAATGCTTTGTTCAGATCTCTTGGGTCAATACATACTCTGATCTCATCTGAATCTTTTTTGTGAGCTGCTACCATAGATGATACCCATTCAGTTGGTTCTGTGCACAGCCGGCCTTAGGCATAGGCGAACTAGGCAACCGCCTAGGGCGCCGTACAGACCGGCCTCATAAGGGGTGCAAAATCGCAAAACAAACCAAAAATAAAAAATTAAACTTTCTTGAACTTTTTACATTGCGCCTGATGCCTGTTTCTTCACAGTAGTATTGCGCCCTCCCCCCATGACTGACGACACGAGCACACAGCATAGAACACTCCCCTCCCTACATTGTTCTTCCATTCCCTCCCCCCGGTATATAATACAGCTCATGCCCGCCTATCATACTTAATGATGAGCTAGAGGCGTGTGCATCCATTGGCTGATATTTGCTTCCTGGATGGCGTGGTGGATTATCGGCGACCTGGTTTGCTTCACCAGTCACCACGCGGGCTTCTACATGATGCCGGGAGACTGAAAAATCCAAAAAGACTAAAACAGAACAAGGATATTGGTTCTAAATTAACTTTCTGATACACTAAACCACAACATTTCCAAGTATTTGCATTTGTCTATTACATTTGTATATTTCGGCAATGTATTGCATTGATTTACTTTTGACATTCCTCAGCATTTTCATGCAACACTACATTGCAACATTATGTTCCAGTGGAAAGGGAGATTCCATCATGTAAACTTCTTCAATCTGGCATTTTAGAGCTGTCCAATCCGAGTAAGACTCAACTGCGGTGGTGGTGCTGTGCTAGCGTTGTCGCCTCCCAGCAAGACATTGACCGTTCGATTCTTAGCTAAAGCGTCTTCTGTGTGGAGGCATGCGCAAAGGGGCTTTTTTTCCAACATTTTGTTCTTCGGTCCCTGTATTTTGTTTCACCTGCAAATGTGTTTGTATTAAATAGTATATGTCTGCATTTTAGCCTTACTTTAGCATTTATAATTTATGTTTTGGAAGTCCTCATCAAACTACTATAGAACCATTTTTACATAAATGCATTTATTTTTTAAATATTCGTTGCAATGCAACCTGTTTTTTTTTTTTTCTGTCATTTCAGACACAGATTTATGCAGCAGGATACTTTGGGTTTGTGTATGCCACTGGATTTGGTTAACTAGAATGCTAATGGCACAGTACCGTTATTAATGGAAGTGGTTTGCATCAAACTATGTATGGTCTTGATTTATTAGAGCAGGATAATTATAGTTCTGCTTGCACTGTTCTTCGTCATTTTTCAGCTAGAGCAAACTTTCAACAGAATGTCTTTAAGCATTTAAATTATTTACTTGGCTGCAAATGTTATATAATTCGTATGGTGAACTAGCTATTACTCTATTTAAAAAATAATTTACTGTATAAATTGTGATTTTGTTACTATTTATTTTTTATTTATTTCAGAAAAGAGTTTGTTTACAGTTCTTTCACAATTTTGGTTAAGTTTCTTCTAGTTTCTAGTAGTAGGTTCAGGATTAAGTCCTGCAGATAGGTAAATGAACAATAAGATAAACTTCTTTAATTCCATGAATAGTGATGTCTGAGTAGACATGGGTATTGCCTTCACACATTGAATCCTTTTATCCATGGCTCCTTGATAAAGAGGAATGGAGCTCTGACTGTGACTCTCAAGTGCCTGAGGTGTGATCGGTATTCCCAACACTGGAGAAGTCAGAGCAGTAGGGGTTAGAGATGAAAGATCATGGCCTGCTTGCCTCACCTTGGGAATAGGTATTTATACATGCTTGGGGAGTATGCATGTATGTTGCTGACCTTGAAGCATTTTAAAATGGCAGGGAGACTAAGGCAGACTCTTGATGCCAGGTGTTACTGTTGAATAATTTTTAGTTTTCAAAAGTTCTTCTGTAAAAGTTTCTCAGTATCATTACCCCATTTGGCAAATTCAATAAAACAAAATAAAAATGCCTTTTAAAGCCTTCACAAGTTAAAGAACATATATACAAAACACTGTCCAAATTCTTCTTTTTCATTTGCCTGACTAGTATCTAATGCATTCAATTAATCTTGTATTTTTTTCCTATATGGAAAGGCATTACATGTGCTACATACTGCCAGATATACTAGTCTCCTTAGCTGATAAATTTTTGGACCCAAAAATGTATTTTAACTATTAGACCTGGGTGTTGTATCATTTAACCATTCTTAAATAAATCAACATTGTTGACGACTGTGCCCATATTAATATGTGCCTATTTTTCTGTGATAGTACACATACAAGTATACAAAAGAATTCCATTAAATCCTTTATATTACTTGCTTTCTTGTCAGCGAAGGCAAACTCCTTGCCCACCACCCTGAAAAAAAATTGGGATGTCCTTTCAGAATATTTTATTTATTTCTAATAATATATTTAATGTTTCCACTTTCTAAATTGTATTCTGTATTCATAGCAGGACTTCTGTCATTGTGTGCTCCTAGTTCTGTTTCTGCAGTTCCTTTAACCAAGGTAGGGCCATGTATGATGTTCCTAAGTTTTTGAACTTTACCAAACTGTTTTTCAGTCATATCTTTACTACAACCTGTTCTGCTAAATAGTTCACACAAATATTTTAACTAATTCAAAAAAATCCACTCTATCAGTAATTAATCTAAAATGTTGTGCAGCTTGCCTCTTCACTAAACTTCTCTTCAACTATGCCGTGTTTGTGCTGAAAGGATGTATTAATGTATTTCTGACTACAGGAGAAGTAAAATGTCATATTTTCTTTGTTATCATGAAAATCAATATATTCAGAGTAATATTGTATTATAAACTCTGAAAAGTCAGACGCATTCTTCATATATTACATCTGCTGCTCATTGGAATCTACAACATCATCAGTAAACTTCATGTGTTAAACAGTACTAGGCTTGAAGGCTGAATTAAATTTATCCATCTTTTTGCTTTTTCATAGCACTAAGTTGGCAAATATGGGTACTGCTACTGACCTCACAGCTACACTTTTCTTTCTAATGGAAGAATTGACCATCAAAAACTAATTGTTTTGTAACCCCACATCTTTAATAGAACATGCACTCTTCTCAGTGTTTGCTGCGGTGGTGCTGTGGTAGCGTTGTCGCCTCACAGCAAGATGTTGTCCGTTCGATTCTCAGCTAAAGCGTCTTCTGTGTGGAGACATGCATGAAGGGGCGTACCTTTAGTTGAAGGTTGTGCGTCAGGGCTGGCAACTCCGCACGTAAAAATCTTCTGCCAATTATTAGTGGACCGGAGTTCCGCTGTGGTGACCCCTAACCAGGAAAAAGCCAAAAGACACAACAAATAACAGTTATTGCACGAGCTGTACTGCTATCAGTAACTATGTACTATTTTGTTATGTACCTTTTTCTAGAATATTTAAACCACACTAACTCAGATAGCACTTTTTTTTTCTTGTTGACAGGAAAAGAAACATACTTAGGTGATGGCTTCTTATTAGCCCTTGCAGCATGCATGTCTGACTCAAGGCTTACGATTTCAGTTAACAACACATATTCTGCTAAGAAAGACCACTTTTTGTTCAGAAGACACAGGGTTATCTCGAAATACCTAACTTGCTAGGTAGGGAGTGCTCTTCTAATTTTATCTACAGCCAACATTTCAAAATTTTATTTATATTATTTACATTAGGATCTAGCCACAGTTTCAAAATATCCAGTTCATTACCCAGTTTTGAACTTACTAGTCTGTCCATAGTGTGAAATGCAAGTGAGTGTGCCTTGAGTAAAGCTGCATATTTTTTTCAGTTTCTGGTAGTTGTGTGCATAAGCATCCTTGTGGTCTGTCTAAGCCTTCAGCAAATCCACAGTTAGACAGAAGGGCAGTATTCTGGCACATTCATCATAAAATAATTTTTCCTGTAGGTGTTTGTCTCTGAAAAACCACTGAATAAACCAGCATATCACTTCTCTTCTGAGCTTCCTCAGAGGTTCAATAAACTTGTTGATCCACAGTGAGGTGGACAGTTCATAGGTTAGTACTATGCTAACTGCCCTTGCGAGCCATTTTAAGCTTAGCCAATTATCCCTTGTGAGACTCAAACCCTGCACCTTGTGTTTGTAAGGTAAACACCTTAACCATTAGGCCACCCTCCCAACCCTGGTTCACTATCAATATCTATTGCTGAAGGCAATGCAGATGCCCTTTTAATGTAGTTATTCTTCCTATGCATTTAAATAATTTAAGGAAATGAACGGAGTGGCATTCTTGGGAAGTGACCCTGTGGGTCTGGCTCAAATAGGGGTGTTTCATGACTGTGGTGTGGTGGCGCTTAAGGCGCGCCGGAGCACTACTTCGCCTAGGGCACCATTTCGGCTAAGGCCGGCCATGGTTCTGTGACTGGACAAATCACACCTTGCTGCACCATTTTATCCAACTGAGTTTTAACTTTATCCTGCATAGCTATCAGAACTTTTTTTGCTGGTTTGACTACAGGACTGAACTCTGGATCTAACTTCATGGAATACACAACTGGAAGATTGCCTTTTCATCGAAAACATCAGCATAATCTGAGAAAATGGCTTTAGAAAAATTAGAACTCAGAAATGCACTTACATGATGAACTTCTTTAGCTAAAGAAAGCAGATTCATTATAAAACTATCTCTGAGACCCAGTGAAGATTACAAGTGGTCTTTGGAATGCATAGAACAACAAGTTGTAACAGTGCTTGGCCAAATAACATGAAAGTGTCACTGAACCTTCAGCTTGAATTTCTTCACCTCCATAAGCAACAAATTTCACACTACTGGCTAGATTGAGTTGTTCATTAGTTCTCACCTTGGCAAATGTGTCTGCTGATATAACATTACACTTTGAACTAGTGGCTACTCTGAGCTCTGTGGATTTTCCAATACTCCAGACAGTACAAAACACCTTGCTTCTTGTTAATAAACTCACTGTATCAACTCTTTGATCAAGCACTGATATACCATCTACATAGAAAGCTGTCTGCTTCCGCTCTACTTGATCACCTCGCTTCTTTGTGTGACCTTTCATTACAACTGTGTGAGGCTTATTTGATTTACAAAACTTTTGGAAGTGGTTCAATTTTTTTACACTTGTAGCATTGCTGACCATATGCTAAGCACTTCTCTCTGTTAGACTCATGATTTGCACCACAATTGCGAGAGTTAACAATAAAGCTGGATGGATTTTGTTGATTTATGCTTGTACTGCACTGAACTGGAGCAAGCTCCTTTCTTAGAACTTGCTGGAAAGCTAAGTGTCTTCCATGGAAATTTCGTAGCTGCCACGTGCTTAGGTCTAGTTTTGTCTGCCATATGTTGCATACTATCTACATTTCGTCTGGAGCCAACTGAACTCATGCTCTTGTTACTCGCAAGCATACATGTGTTTTTCTGTCACCTCATGGATTTGACAAATCTCAATGGCTTTATTCAATGTTAAATCACTGTCACTAAGCAAAATCGTTCTCACAGCAGCACTGTTAATACCACACACAAGCTTGTCCTTTATCAGCTCATCTTTTGAATTACCAAACTGGCACATGTTAGCTCTGTTTCTCAGGTTAGTTATGTAAACTGCAAATGTTTCCACTCGCTTCTGATCTCCTATGTAAAAGAAATGGCTCTCTAATGTAATATTTGTCTGAGGGTTATACATTTCTCTGAACTTGTGCTTCAAGCACTCTGGGTCCTCCCTTGATTCAGCCTGTACAACAATATGACAATTTTCACCTTCTCCTTCATATACCACAGATGCATACACAAATGAACGCTCTCTTTTATGGCCTCTGACCCAGCTAGGTTTAGCAAAATGAATGCCTTGGTTGTATGCATCTCTATCTGCATAAGCCGCTTGTATAAAAATATCGTACTCTTGCTCAAATATTCTCCAGTTCTCTGCAATATTCTGATCAAACACAAGTGGTAGGGGTTTTCGAAATCTGTCTGCCATATTAACACATACCAGCAAAGGATTTTTCAAATAAGCACAAACATACACTCATGCACATATGCCAGAAACGTATGCCAGTACTTGTAACTTTGTCCAATGCCTTTGTACTTCTGAATTTATACCTTTTGGGCTTTTCAAAATAATGCTGATGAACAAACTCGTAGTACCTTTGAATAATTGGCTTTTGAAATAAACTTCCCATGCGGTTAACACTCTTGTAATATCATTCAGAAGGCCAGATGTTAAAGTCATTTACCATAATTTTAAGAAATATCTCAAACAACTTTACGATGTGAATGAAATAAACTCTCAGGCACTGTAATAGTCTTGTAATATTGTTTTTTTTTTTTGCAATAAATCCACTGTTATCAGTGTAAGAAATGTATCAAATGCATGATGTGAATAAACTGGACCAGTCTTGCCCAAAACTCTAACATTTTGAAGTAGTTATACTTTGCGAATAACTGCAAATAGCACACTGAAATGTCTCCAAAATGGCAGTACCTTGCTAGGCAACTCTCTACAGTGCAAGAAACACTCTGTAATAACGGCACTTTCTGAACAGACACACCCAGCACAAGAAAACTTTTCGAAATGGCTATCCTTTGACTGTATTTCATGAAACAGTTGGACTTCGCGCACAATAAACTCTTTGAAACACATGCACAGTAATAAGCACACACTGTAAGCACTTTTACACACTTTGAGATGCTTCATATTTAGTTATGCCCTTGATACAATACAAAGTTGTAGTTATGCCAAAACATAGCACTTTGCCAAGACGCATGCAGTTGCCCTGCTTTATTTTGCTTAATGTGCTTTTTTTTCTCTCATTTTGCCTTATTATATTCATTTTGCTCATTAAAGCCCTTTTCATGCCCAGCATACTTTTCTTGTGCTTGTTTTACTCTAAACATGCTCAGTTTGCTTTGAACACACTCACTTTATCTTTAAACATGCTCGTTTTATCTTAAAACATTCTCGTTTTGCTTTAAACATGCTCATTTTGCTTTACTGTTAATCTTTTCAACAAATACCTTTATTTTAAACATTTCTTTTAGCCAAGAAACGTTTCCTGCCTTCCGCTTGCTCAATAATGCGGTTTTTGCCCTTGTAATGCCAGTGTTATCTCTTTTATCACATAAACGGTTTGTGCTACTTCTCATTACTTTTGATTGTTTCTGGCTCTTTTTGTGCTCGTTTCTCTTGGTTTTACCTTCACTGTCGTCTCTGCACTTCGTGGCTCTGGATTTTATTCTCTTTGATCTCGGTTCTGATACCATGTCACTCTCCTACTTGGACACAATAGAATAGTCTTTGTGGGTTGTGTTCCAGGGGATTTATTCTATACAAACACATCACTATAGAAGTTTACTGACGTTAGTTTGTACACAAGTTACTTAAGTTAACAACTGCGATCATGCATGCTCTCACTGTGGCTGCTCTTATAAAATGGCACTAAGGAGTACACGTGTCCAGAATTTATATGTGCGTGCACAGCCTTGATGTGCTTCTTAAAGATACAGCACACTTCACTTGCAACCTGATCTACAGCTTTTGTTTCTTTTGTCCATTTAATTTGTTGTTCCACACAGTTCATTGCCAGTGGTATTTTAGCCGTTCTATTCACTTACATTTTCAGATAAATAAAAACTGGGTGCAATTGTCAAAACCTCTTCAGATATTTGTACTCATCAGAAAGTGCTTTTTTTTGCATCTTTCGGCTTTTCCCGGTTAGGGGTCGCCACAGTGGAACTCCGGTCCGCTAACGATTGGTAGTTGATTTTTATGTGCCGAGTTACCAGCCCTGACACACAACTTTCATTGAAGGTACGCCCATTCACGCATGTCTCCATGCAGAAGATGCTCTAACTGAGAATCGAACTGGACAGCGTCTTACTGTGAAGCGATAATGCTACCGCAGCAACACCACCCATCAGAAAGTGCTTATCCTAGTTAATACCTGGTGTATGGATAACAGCCTTAAATGGAACCCTGAAAAGTATAGTATTGTTCCCTTTGCAAAACAGCAATTATTCATAGCATGCAGTACAGACAACACTCCTTTACTAATGAAAACATAGTCAGGGATCTGGGCACTTGCCCTGGAATTTCCTATGGCAACTCTAGTCAGAAAATCATTCTTCTAAAAAAAAAAAAAAATAGTCAAATCTAGTTCATTTAAATCCAGCAATGATGTTTCCCTATATTGAGCACAGATCAGACGTATTATATAGTTCTCCCTTTGTGATGTACCTCCATCAGTATAATGAATTTGAAAAGCCTCAGATGTTCCTATCCAAAAAAAATATTTCTAGCCTGAGGGCTGGAAACCATGTTCCTCTAATTTGTGACTTATAGACTCCTATGGGGTGATCTGTGTCTCAGCTATCATGCCATTAGAGATCTATGGTCATTGACTTCCTGTATCTCAGAAAGTCAAACAAAGTAGTTCAAACTAGAACCATAAAACTGAACCTTCATCAGCAGCTAAACAACACAATGGAGAGTGAAAGAGAGATTTGTCGTCCAGCACCTCCTCCACCTCTGGAATATCCTTCCTCTGCAGGTTAAGCAAAATGTTTCAATGTCTTTTTAAAACTAAAGCTGGATGACTAGATGGATGCACTCACATTTACCTGGGGCTAACTGGCCTTTCCTTATTTGACAAAGCCTGAGGGTGGGTATCAGTAAGGAGTCCATGATCATTAAACTAAGCTAATCTTGAAAGTCCTATGAATAAATGCCCGATATCTGGAACAGCATGACTACAAGTCGCCTATTACGGCTGATTTTACATGCAGTTTCGTGACATATTGCCATCACAAAACTATGTTTTTAGAGAGTTTCAGCTGAAACTGAAAATGAGAGATTGAAATGCCTATAGCTTTATACACTTCAGAAATGTATTTGAGCAGTCTGAAACTGACATTACTCGGGTAGCTATGATTACCAGCATTTCTATATGTTTATCAGACAGCATAGAACTACTGAATTCTCCTTCCACGTGTATTTTTGTGCTATGATATCGCCATTTCCCTTTCAACTTATACAATGTTCAACATAAAATGATAACCATCAAATGCAAAAAATATAAGTTTGTCTGAATTGTGCTTTTAGACTGCAGGGCTGTCTGCGCATTCTTATAACGAAAGCCAGCTTCACATCCTGATGCTTGTTAACCAACTACTTGAGAAGGCAGAAAAGTTACCTGATCACAAGCAAAATGTATGAGGAAGATTTGTATATAGCTTGTCATTATATTTACCTCTAGTTACCTTGTAATATTGAACATCTATGCCATTAACATGGGAATGCACCAGCATTTTAACCAAAATGTTAAGCCTTAATCTGTACAAGATGACAGCTCATCCAGAACATATATATATATATATATATATATATATATATATATATATATATATATATATATATATATATATATATATATATATATATATATATATATATATCTACACACACGTATGTGTGTGTGTGCACACAGTATATACAGCCTGAAGCAGCTCTACATTACTTAACATATACAACTGAGAAATAAATATTGGATATGTGTGTGTGTGTGTGTGTGTGTGTGTGTGTGTGTGTGTGTGTGTGTGTGTGTGTGTGTGTGTGTGTGTGTGTGTGTGTGTGTGTGTGAAAAGTAAACGACAGAAGTTGTGAAAAAAAATAAATAATGTTTAATTTTATTGAATTTAAAGAATAATATATACAAAGTCTTGAGTTACTTTGTGAAGAAAACAGTGTGTATTTGGGACACAGATTAATTTAGTATGACTTTTATTTCCGATGGTAAGGAATGTTCTTGATGATATTAGGATGCGATTAAGCAAAGATCTAGTGCTTATGATATTAGGAGATGATAAAGCAAAGTTCTAGTGCTTATTTTATTTCTGAAGCATTATTGAAAAAGTATTGACACTGCAACTTAAGAATTACCAGTCAGAAGCCAACATATAAAAATCCACTGTTTTAAAAGACTATTAGTATAGCCCAATCTTTCCTTTTGATGCACATAATCTAAGCTATGAATTCATGTGTCCACCCTCCCACAACTTGTTAAACATTTAGTAAAGGTTAATCAACATTTTCATATCAGCTGTTTGGTTTTGCTAGAAATTCCATGTTGTAGTTAAGCAAGAAACCATGACAGGCAGCATTTATTATAGCAATAACCCACGCCTGGGTATGGGTAATGCTGGATTTACCTGCGGTTGGTGTGGTTTGGTCACGAGGGTGAAGCACGAGTGGCCAAACAAAGCCAACCGTGGGTAAACCCAGCATTACCCACACCCAGAAGTGGGTTATTGCTATTATACAATGACATTATTTAAGAAAAAAAATAAGTACTTTTCTTAAATAATGGCATTGTATAATGCCTCCTTGCTGCTCTTCCGCAGCTGTCTGGTATTCTGCGGCAGTTCTGATATACTGCGCATGCGTATGCCTACGCAGTACATCAGAGCTGTGGGCAAAAGCAATGGAGAAAGCAAGATCTCCATTGCTTTTTTACAAAGTGTCTCGGTATGTTAAAGGAGTTTAACATAGGGAGACAGCTTTAAAAAAGCAACGGAGAATCTCTGTTTTTTTTTAAAGCTGTCTAGCTATGTTAAACCCATTTAACATAGCGAGACAGTTTTGAAAAAGCAACGGAGAAAGCAAGATCTCCGTTGCTTTTTAAAAACTGTCTCGCTATGTTAAAAGAGTTTAACATAGCGAGACAGCTTTAGAAAAAGCAACAGAGAATGAGAATCTCCGTTGCTTTTTTTAAAGCTGTCTCGCTATGTTAAACTCATTTAACATAGCGAGACAGTGTGAAGCAATGGAGATCTTGCATTCTCCGTTGCTGTAAAAAAAAGAGTTATAGTAATGGAAAAAGTCCGGGCGACCGGACCTTTTTCCATTACTATAACTCTGATTTACAACGTGCATGGGTCGTTGTATAATGGGAATTAATCAACATCCTGAAACATCTTGAGGTATGAAGTAAAATGCAGAGTGGCCCCTCCACATCAAGGGTAGTGCTTAATCCCAAACAAATGGACACCCTTGAGAGGATCATTATGCGTGTAATATGGACTGTGATACTCTGATGGAAATATTACTAGAAATTGTGTATTATAGTCCTTTAATAAGAAATACTGATGGCTCTGGCATTCTACTTATGAAAATAAAGCATACTAACCAGTGTGAAGATAGGTCATGAGAGCACAGTAGGCAAAGTGCGCCCCAGTATGCTAGGTGAATGAAGATTAGTTAATCTCTAGTAATATCCATGCTGAAGACCATTATTACACTTTGAAATGTGTACCACCAGAAAGAAATAATGACTTTGAAACTGTTAAAGACCTATTTTGCAAATATTACTTTTGGCAGTAAACAATTGCTTCTATTGGAAAGGAATCTTAAAAATAAATAGAATTGGTTGCATGTAATTAGTTTTATGTAACAGTTTAACATCATAGCTGTATTACAGAAGTAATGTCTGTTTTAGTGGCGTGAATGATAGATCTTAACAGAAAATTACTATGTACGAGTCAAATGTATATGCGTTCCTATACTTCAACAATTAATTGAGTGATTTATATTTGTTGCTGCCTCTGTATTTGTGTTTATGACCCATCATGGGCTATTGACTCATTCCAGTCTTTTTGTGTTTATAGTTAGACCCACCATATAATAGTTTCATACAAGTTTCACAATAGGGTTACTGTGGGTTTTTTTTTTGCAGTAACCTGCGTACAGTAGTTTGGTAGTTTGCAGCTGGCTGGTGATTCCACTGGTGAACTTTACCCAGGGTATAGCCATGAGGAGATGCTAGCACTGCACACAGAGGGAAGATCAGATTCCATAGGTCTAGCAGTCATTTCTTGGGAGAACAGAGTGACGGGAACTTGCTATGACATTGATACCTACTGGATGCTAAGGAGAGTGTGCAGGTACATTAGGAGGGCAGATGCACTGTTAAGTGTATATTATTCAGTGTATGCTTTTCATGTCAGGGAGGGGAGAAGACCTCGTGTAATAGGAGTTCAGCTAAATCAAGAAGTCTGCTACTAGGAAATATAATACAAAATAGTAACTCTACTTGCAAGTACTTGCAGTAAAAGGCTTAATGGAATTGTGCAGTTCGCAAAGCTTTATCAGACCAACAAATTAACATACCTGATACAGTTGCTTTATCAGCCGAAAATGCTAGGAAGATTTTTAAAATGATCAGGTTAAGCTGTGAATGACTGAATGGTGCAGAAAATGACCACACAGTGGACTCTAAGCAATTTTGCTGATGGGGAGTAAACATATTTACTCTGTATCATATTCTTGACCATGTAAACTTTGCTATCAGATTACAGAATAATATCAAAAACGTAGTGACTGTAAATGATTGTGGAACCTTAAGCTCCTTCTAAGGGGAAGACTGTACAAATAGTGTAAGAAAGGGAGAGGAAATAATTTCCATGTACTACACTAGGTCCTAGAGCATTTTCATATACTACTCTAGGCCCTAGACAATATCTACAGTATGTACTACACTAGGTCCTAGATCATTTTCATATACTACTCTAGGCCCTAGATAATATCTACAGTATGTACTACACTAGGTCTTAGATCATTTCCATGCACAACACCAGGTCCTAGATAATATCTACAGTTTGTACTACACTAGGTCTTAGATCACTTTCATATACTATTCTAGGCCCTAGATAATATCTACAGTATATACTACATGGGGTCTTAGATCACTTTCATATACTACTCTAGGCCCTAGATAATATCTACAGTATGTACTACACTAGGTCTTAGATCACTTTCATATACTACTCGAGGCCCTAGATAATATCTACAGTATGTACTACACTAGGTCTTAGATCATTTGCATATACTACTTTAGGCCCTAGATAATATCTACAGTATGTACTACACTAGGTCTTAGATCACTTCCATATACTACTCTAGGCCCTAGAGAATATCTGCAGTATGTACTACACTAGGTCTTAGATCATTTGCATATACTACTCTAGGCCCTAGATAATATCTGCAGTATGTACTACACTAGGTCTTAGATCACTTTCATATACTATTCTAGGCCCTAGATAATATCTACAGTATGTACTACACTAGGTCCTAGATCATTTTCATATACTACTCTAGGTATATACAGTATGTACTACACTAGGTCTTAGATCATTTCCATGCAAAATACCAGGTCCTGGAAAATATCTACAGTATGTACTACACAAGGTCTTAGATCATTTCCATGCAGAACACCAGGTCCTAGATAATATCTACAGTATGCACTACGCTAGGTCTAAGATCATTTTCATATACTACTTTAGCCCCTAGATATCTACAGTATCCAATACACTAGGGCTTAGATCATTTCATGCATAACACCAGGTCCTAGATAATATCTAGAGTATGTGCTACACTAGGTCTAAGATCATTTTCATATACTACTCTAGGCCCTAGATAACTGACTCAGGACTTTTACAATTTAAACACATGCAAAATATCCTTAAAGAAATGGGCGAGTCAGTTAATTTCCTTCAAAAAAGTATTAGTAAACAAAACAAAAGTAATAAAAATCAGAGGATTTTCCCATTCTCATCCTGTGTAATTAGTACACTTTTTTCAGTTTTGTGCACTAGTGCAGGGGAGATAACCTGCTGGATTTGTCTTATTATAAATCTTCCACATATGTAATTGTACTAACTGGTGGTTAAATAAATGTAACGTTTGACTTGCTGTATTTTTTTTCCTTTCATGTGTACTAAGTTTGAGGGCAAGTTTTGATTGTAGCTGATGGCTGATATGATTTCTTTCTATAACCAAAGATGTATTAGTTTGCATTTATTTCTTTGTTTTCTACAAAGAATTTAGTAGTTGGACTAAAAACTCATAATGCAGATTTAGTTAGTAACAGATCCTCTTGTGTCAGAGGTGCAGTCAAGTACTAAGAATGCCAGTAAAACTGTGTGTGTGTCTCAGATTTTAAAATAGACTGAAGAAATGGATAATTCACAGCTGTATACTAGATTAAAAGACATGTTGCCACCCCTGGACATATACCAATACTAGCTGTATTTGTAACTTTGTATGAAATTTCTATGCATTGTTAATGAAACTCAAGCTCACTCTTCCTACAGTTTATATCACGTGTGCTTTTATTATGGTAATAAAAGGACAAGAAAAGTAGAAAGAAAATAATTTTAGATCATCAAGTGTCCCCTTATCCTCACCTGTTAAGCCTTCAGCTTTTTTGATTTTGGTCCTCAGCCTGGAGAAGATGAGAATACTTCTTTTGAGTTGGGGGGGGGGGTAACATTTTGTGAAACTGTGCAAGGTGTCTGATAACCTATCTATGGTTTTGCTATAAGCTATCATTCAAAGGTTTTATGGCATTGTGGGTTAAGCCTATGACGACTCACATACTGATGGTTTAATATAACTCTACAAATTCATGAATGCAGCTAAACAATCTGAAAGATTAGAAATATCAGGGAAAACAGTCACTTACTGCAAAATTGTGATGTTAAGGAAAGTTCTGAAAATCAGGAACAGTCTTTCTTTCTCTCTAGTATATGCATATGTCAGTTCTAGTGTAGATCCTTTCTGTTAAGTAATCACACTTACAAAGAACAGTTAAGTTTTTTAAAGATATCTTCTGTTCCATCTCAGCAACTGTCCATCATAGGTTTTAGCTGCATCAGATATCACCTTTTTAATGACAACTTTTGAGTGTTTATTATATATTTTTTTTTCAGTTCAAACAACAATTCCTCACTGAAATGAAGGCAGTACTGTGCCTGATTTATCACAGTAATATTTCTGCTTTAACTGAGCTCTGTGTTAGAGATTTAATATTGGTTATGTTCTCTGGCTGCAAGAACACTAATGGAATAAGTAGCTTTGCATTCATTCTTCTTCCCCGTCAACAACTTAGATGATGTGAACCCATTTATGTATAACTAACTATAAAGCTGGCAACACCCTTGTTCATCTTTTTGACAGTCTACAATCTATATGTTTCATGTTACTTGCCTATTTGTTTGCTAATATCTCTGACTGACACATATTCTAGGGTTCCCATTCTTCAGAAATAAAAGAAATTTTCAACTTGTAAATTTTGGATCATTATCAAAAATAAGGAAGTCTGGAATCCCTTGCCATAAAATGCTTTATGAAGCATAGTGTTGAGTCTGAATACGTCTTACATAGCTTTATGACATCTGGATACTTTGAATAGTATCGAACACAAATGAAATACTGACTTTCCTTCAACTGGAATTAATCCCAAGTCAGAAATGTGGAGAGTCCAGGTATTTAAACTGAAGGGATTGCACTAAATATTTAAACTCTCCACAATCCAGTTCTGGAATTTCATTTTGTCTTGACACATACTCCCTGTATATGGCAAGGTTAGATTGGAAGTACTGGAGTCTTCACACATGAGTGATTTATCAACTGGAACAAATATGCAGCTAATTTGTTCCATGGCCAGACTGGTATTTAATAAGATAGCATTGTTTCTGTGACATTGCTTTTGTGAAACAGGCTGGGAATCATAACAGTTTTTCCCCATTTTTTTTTTATTCCCTCGAGACATTCCAGACCAAAATAATATATTCCATGCTCATTCTTTTCACCTCCCTATGCTAGAACATATCATGGATTCTCAGTTTCACTAACATTTAGTTTCATGACTCCTTTGGCACACTTACTTTGGTGGATTTGAACCATGGTCTTCATGAAATATGAATTTCATCATGGAAAGTATAGTGCATCTGAATCAAACATGGAACTTGTTTCTTTTCATGTGGCCATTTTGACAGGACCATATTTTGCAACATTTATATTTTAATTTGTAGTTCAGTGTGTCTGAAAGAAAATGTTGAATAATATTGTCAAGTGCTGTAAATAAGTCATCGTATTGTTCCAAAATAATAAATGAAACTCCAGGGTTCCAGTTTTTGTCAGAACTAACTCGTGCAGAGTCATTGTTCACTGAATTATGCTTGATTAGCTTATTAGACTGTAGTATATGAATCTGCAATTAATCAATTGCCCAGATCTGCAGAGTACTGCTGTTACAGATCTGTGAATGACCTTCTCTATGAATGTGCGATTTGACTCCATCACAAACCTGCAAAATATTATCAGTGTCTCTCTAATTCATCTGCTGCTTGTGTGTGTGACTGATTATCTTGACTGACTGCATATTGCCCTGTAGTTTGTAGTTCAACAATAACTGCAGTGTGTGGTTTTGTCTGATCACGGGGGGGATTTAATAAAGCCTACACTTTTTTTTTTTATCATGTAGGCATCGTGCAGTGCTACTTACATGAAAGTAAGCAGGTTTTATTTTCAGTAAGCACTGCTGAGCGGCATGTATGCACACACCAACATGGGAGGTTCCGTGGCATGCAAATCACCTCATAAGCAGGTGAATCTCATGCAAATGAGTCAAGTACAGTGATCCAGCAAGCAGGCAGCTGTTCAGATCCCATGTCAGTGTCCATAGTGTACTTGGAAAAATTCCATGTACAAGGGTGTAGACCGAAAAAAAGGATTGTAAAAATGTAGATATATGGAAAGAAATGTCATACCACATACAGATACGAGTAAAACTATCCTCCCGTGTGTCTGAAAAATTAAAGGAAATAAGTTAATGTATTTTTTTAATAATCTAGGTGTATTTGTATGGCACACAGCAGTGTGCAAACATGTTTTATAAAAAAAAAAAAAAATTAGAAAAAAAATTAATATTATGTGACAGAAATGTATTGCAGCACCTTGCATGGAGTATCTACAATGGCACATTGGTACTGTTGCTAATGTGGTGGGGCTATGAAGCGTGCAGTTTCCAGGCTGTGAGCACAGATCCCTATGCAAATGAGGTGAAGTTACTGAATAGCATAAATGGGTAATTGTGTCCGCATATCCCCTGCATGTAGGCAGAGAACCATGCTGGTGTGTAAACAGGAGGTAGCTGATATCAGGGGCAGTTGTGTCCAATAACGTCTAAGCTCATTTCAGCTTAGCTGTGCCTGTTTGCGCAGTGTGCCACCATGCGTGAGTGTGTCCATTCAGGGGGGTGTCTGCACTAACATCTAAGCTTTGTTTACCTACAGCTAGATCATTTGCATGGTTTGCAACAGTGCTGAGTGTGCAACAGTGCTGAGTGTATCTGAAAGGCCAATGACATATTAATCAGTCTTAATTCTTGTTTAAGTTAAACTAGGGCCATTAAATGGTGTTAATTATATCCTAGGCAGGTAGAATGCATCATAGTTAGCCAATCACACATTCTGCACTTACAGCAGAGCTCTATAAAGTATGCATACACCCTACAATCTGATTTTTCCCATGTACTCTGGACCATTGGAGTACACACTTAGGAATTTTAACCTGAGAGAATGCTAGGGGCTGCTGCAGGTCTCTGTTGCATTTGTATATGTTAGATCCTGAAGTCAATGCTGCTGTTGTGGTTGACAATAGGCCTAGACAGAGGAGAAGAGTGTTCAGGCTTAGGGTAAACTACCAGGAGCTACATGAGCTGGAGATTGTAGAGGGCTACACATTGGACAGGGGCATACTACAAGAGCTCACTGACCTCTGCTGCCCTCAACTCAGACCCAGAGCTAACAGTGGGGACCCCATCCCAGTGGAAACAAAGGTATGTGTAGCTCTTAGGATACAACCTACAGGCACTTTCCAAAGACTAACTGGGGACATGATGGGGGTCTCACAGTATCAGCATCCAGGGTACTCCACCAGTTCCTGGATACCATGCTACCACATGCCAATGAGCACATTTCTTTTCCCCTCACCCCTGAGATGAAAGCCAGCAATATGCAACACTTCTACCATGTAACATCCTACCCTGAGGTACTGGGTTCTATAGATTGCACTAATGTACAAATTAAGGCACCACCTGGTGAGGAGGGTAGACGCTACATCAACCACAAGAGGTACCACCCCATCAACTGCCAGGTCATGTGCAATGCCCAGGGGATTATCATGAATGTATGTGCTGGCAGCATTGGAAGTTATCACAACTCCCATATCTGGCACACATCACAGCTGTACCAGATGGTAGCTAGGGGGATATCCCACATGGCCATTTACTGGGGGATGCTCTCTATGACACCCATCAGAAATGCACACACACCCACATAGGAATGCCATAATGAGGCAAATGCATAAACTAGGAACATCATAGGGCATGTGTTTGGGCTTCTGAAGTCACTGTTCCAATGCCTTTATATATCTGGTGGAGCCCTGCAATACTCACCAGCCACATGTGGACATATGTTTACAGTATGTGCCATGCTACACAATATAATCCTGCAGAGGCAGCTGCAGCAGGATCAGCAAAGGGAAGGGATACACAGCCCCCCACCAGTGCCCAGGTCATCACAGTCACATGAGGACTCTGAGGAGGAACCCCCTGATGATGTCCCTGTAGGTAGATGTAGGCATGCCCAGTACACCCTGGCATTGGCTAAGAGACAGTGCATAGCATATTCACTGATGACCTAGGGCCATAGGGACTGATACCTTGGTCCTACTCACACACATATATTAAAATAGTTGATGCCAGGCAACCCACACAATCTGTACTTATCCATGTATTGGTTGTGTACTGCTTGCCCTGAACTACATTCTGTCAACTGCTGCATTCACAAAATAAGTCGCTAACCTTCAGACTAATTGTAAGGATTACTATAATGTGGTATCATATGTATGGATCTGCTGCTGTTATGCAAGGAACTACTTGGATAGATGTAACATTCACATGAGACTACAGATACCCAGTCCAATAGTATGTGTTCCTCAATATTCACTAGACCTCATGGTTGGAATATTCACTATGTCAGTCAAGGGAGATATTAAACAGTGGGCTCATATGATATGTGGACTACTGTCTATCCCAGCAGATCATGTGCTGTTCCCCCACCCCCAACACAGCAGTGTTCCCATATAACTACTTTAACAGAAAAAACAGCAATGGTATACCAGCGGACCAGGTAATCTCAGGTCTGTAACATAAAAATCAATCACACATTGTATGTCTCCCTTAATGCAGGATAACAGTGTACATACTTATGGTGGTGATTGTATGATGAATGACTCCTCTCTGTCTGGCAGCCTGTGGGGCTCAGTTGGCTAGGGAAGCTAGCATGGGTGTTGGTGTTGATGGTTTTAATCTGTAATTATTCACATCTTTTACATATGAGGTATTATGTTATTGTTTTCACAGACAGTCTGTGTGTGGTGTAACATTTTGAACCTCAGTCACATATTAATGACATCAGACAGCTGGGGAATGCCATGGACAATTTGAGTGAAGGGCAGTATTGCAGAAACAGGGACAGATATTAATGTCTGTTACACACAAAATCCCGGACTGGAGTACAGGTAGGTGTGGCCTGGAGTCACTCTAGAAGTACTGACAGTCCCACTGGGCATGCCTATATACTTAAAATGACCTGTTATGTATAGATATGTCTATACCTACAGACATATGTGTATACATATCCATCTGTCACTATCTCTGGCTGACATACATAGTATATCTGTCTCTATGTAGTGCCAAATAGATATATACCAGTATTGTTTGTTTGTTTGTGTTTTTCGGCTTTTCCCGGTTAGGGGTCGCCACAGCGGAACTCCGGTCCGCTAATGATTGGCAGTAGATTTTTATGCGCTGGCTTGCCGGACCTAACGCACAACCTTCAACAAAGGAATGCCCATTCACGCATGTCACCACACAGAAGATGCTCTAATTGAGAATCGAACGGGCAACGTCTAACTGTGAGTCGACAACACTACCAGAGCACCACCGGGTAAATAGATATATACCAGTATATACAGCTATATATATATATATTAAACTTTTCTTTATCACTGTTGTAGTAGATTCAAAAGAACAATGACCACTGAAAGAAATTGCCAAATTTAACTTCCTTACAAACAGCTTTAACTCTAAAATAGTGTCTGTGGCATTAAATCTAGTTGAAGGGACATAAGAAAAGTCTCTCTAAAACAGTGCAAAATGGGCATTGATAGCATATACTCTGGAGTAACTGAAAGTCTTAAAACCATCTTTGGACAAAACATAAGGTGAAACAGAATGTTGTTATCCT
This sequence comes from Protopterus annectens, assembly GCF_019279795.1. Classification (NCBI taxonomy): domain Eukaryota; kingdom Metazoa; phylum Chordata; order Ceratodontiformes; family Protopteridae; genus Protopterus; species Protopterus annectens. The sequence continues at coordinate 649,507,520 of NC_056750.1, forward strand.
TGTCTCCAAGTCCAATTTTTAATGCTTCTTGCCCCTGCCTCGACCTCTCCCTCTCGATGCTGGGGGATGCTTTGCTTTCGTCAGTAGAGATCTCTTGTTTTTCAGGGATGGTTTGCTCAATGGGTTCATATTGTCCAAGAAAGAAGAGGAATTAGCTGTATGTTTAAAGTGACCCATAGGGCCCAATACTGCATGTTCTGTGTCAAGCATAGTGGACCCTTCATTACCAAGCAAGTGTTGCAGAAGAACTTTATTTGAATTATGATCCACAGGAACTATTTGTTTAGGGGCAGGATATGCTGATTGTGTGGAATAGGCTTTCATGTCTCTCATATTTCTTTAGCTTTTTTAATTTCAACGCTCTAAGCTGTTTGTTTTCAACGCTAATAAACACCTTATTGTAAGGCTCAATGTACTGTTCAAACAGAGGGTCAGCCTTGATGTTATTGTCCAGACAGTTAACTTGTCCTAACAAGTTATCCATTTTGGTGGAGTTCTCCCTTATAATAATTTTTAACAGGTCCAAACCTTGCTTGTTAAACATGCAGACTAGTTCAAAATAAACTGGAGAACCCTGGTAGGCCCGTTAGGGAATCTCCAAATTAGTAAACCCTGTAGGACAACCTCTTTGGACAAACACAGCTTTAGGTAGGCATTGCAAGTTACAATTTACGATATTCAAACACCAGCTTTTGAAAAGAAGCAATTTGTTGTGAAAGAGCGACTCCTTGGTAAGATGGCTTATTATTATCATAAGTAGGCAAGAAAGAAAATTTCTTAAGCTGTGATTTAAGTCCGTATAATCAACTGGTCAGTGCATATTCAAACCTCTGCTATTGCCAGTATAAGCACAATCAGCCTCAGCCATGTTGTGGTTGATAACTCCAACCCGGCAATAGGGAATAGAATTGGTGGAAGTCCACTTTCTATAAGGTTTCATTTCTATTTTTTCATACTCTAGGTTTAGGTCTAATGCACCTTTCAAACAACATTTTCATAAATTTTGATTTCTTAGACTTTACAAATCTTTTTATATGGAGTCTAATTTTGGAGCTCTCATTAATCTGCTAGTTGATATGCTCAGAAAAACTCCAGGCTGGATTTATCAATATGCCCAGGTCCTTAGATTAATACACAGTTTCATTTACTGTGTACTGCACTAAGTATTCATTCTCAATTAAATCCATAACTCCCTTATTCTCCTCTGTTCAGCTGGTCAACTAAATCAAACTCTTTTGGAAGTCTGACCTATCAACTTTGCCATTTTCAAGCCATCTGCATACAGACTGGAGAACATATCATGTGAAATGATAAAAAAGAAAGATACAAACTGAACATGTATGGGACAAGGATTGAGTTCCATGGGACACCTTGATCATAACCTAGAATTTCATCTGTCCATTTGTATGTGATACTTGCCACTACCTCACACACAATGTGTGTGTGTACATATAAACATATATATGTATGTATATAGTATTAGAAAGTGTCTGTATGAGTATGTAGCTAATGCTGTAGGCTAGCTACAGTGATTTATTGAGTTGCATATAATTTGATACAAAGCTCGTTGAAAGAATTCACTTGAAACATACACCACAACAAAGCCAGATCATACAACCATAAGTTCATAGGAGATTGCTAGGCTAATGACCTAGGGCCTTTACAAGTTTAGCCATGTTATACTCATGTTCCCTAATTGACCTTGGTTAGATGGTCGCTATTCATAGAGCGAGTCTATGATCAACACTGAATGCCCATGTTCATGAGGGACATAGATGCCATCTCCAGGGTGAATTTATGGTCTCCCATCCAAATGTCGGCTGCACTCAAATAGATTCAGTGAGGAGTTCTACTTCATATGAATTAGTTTATTCCAGGGGAGTGGCAATCTCTGGGAGGCCTGTCTCTCCAGCATGTTCTGTTAATGTCACAGGCTAGGCCAAGGTCTCTGGAGTGAGTGACTCTTGTCCTGTTTGATTTGTGAATGTACAGCATTTCCATTAGGGCAGGGTCAGAGACTGCTCTGTAGGCCAGGCACAAGTCAACTCTCAGCAGTATGTAGGATACAGAGTATAGTGACAGGGCTTTCAGTCTTCCCTTGCATAACTGATACTTTACCATTTTGTCAGGATAAAATGTTCAGCTATGAAACATTACCAATTGTGTTTCATAGGTACACTAACTCCGGCAAACCATGTCTTTTCTCGTAGTCCTGATATTCAGTGACTTCCATGTCCATGACTGTCTTTCTAATGTCAGAAATTAAGTCTAATATCTTAACTTTGTGGAGTGCAGAAAAATAAATGGCGTACATGGGACACGTCCCATCAGCCAGTGCATGCCCTTAAAGGCATGACCTAGAGATTCTAAGATGTGTGATGAGTTGTTGATAAAAAGACTTTCCAGAACATACCTAGAATGCAAAATTTGAGTCATAAAATAGCAAAAAAAAAAGATTTGTATCAGCTTATCTATAAAGTAGTACTAGAGAAAACATGGGAATAGTATTTTACATGAGGCAAACCCTAGACACCATCTATACCTGCTGCATAGAAATATAATTAACTCCAAAGACACCATAACACTGAGACAGAGATAATCACCAAGTCATGGCAACAGCATAGCATGATGTGCATTTCAAAAACCTACCTTGGCTGGCAGTTTTTGTCACCCTCACTGAACTCACTTTCACTTTGAAAAACCCATTTCATAACTGACAAGATAAAGGTACATATATATATATATATATATATATATATATATATATATATATATATATATATATATATATATTTTTCAGTACACCATATGCATATTGCAGCACAAGATTTGCCAGAAATTATTGTAGCAAGCATCTGAATGTTTGTCACTTCTTTTGCATGTTTTTTTGTTTTTTTTTAGTTTTTTGAGGTACTAACACTTGAATTAAAGTGTGGGACTTGAAAAAGCTTGAAAATGACTACACGACTGATTTCTGCCACTACAGTACATAATGTTTCCCAGTTTCAAACAAACAAAAATACATCAGACAGTAGGATCAAGTGTTGTGCAAGAATCTTGGGCCTTGGATTTTCAAAACTCCCAGTTTTGGAAAAAGAAGGCTACAGGACTGTACGGATGTACTTGGCATATTATGTCTGTGCCAACATGTGGCTAACTTCAAACCATCCAAAGTCAGTTTATGTAATCTAGATAAAGGGTACTTAGTTTCTGATCTAAATAATATACTTGCAGTGATGGATAGAAAAATCATACTGTAGTCAGCAGCGGTGCAGCAAAGTATCATGGGTAAATAGCAAAATCTATTTTACACTAGTTTAGAATGTGTTTTATAAATGCATTCTGAATTTTTGTTATGACACACTTTGAAATTGACACATTTTTATATTATACATGAAAGTTCTATACGTTTGTTTAAACACCCATATATGGTTTCTAAGCAGTGAAGAGGTCTTAAACTGTTTCAGATGAAAGAACTTGGCCTTTTACCTGCATTCCCTAAAAGGATGCCAAAAAATGTCAATGATTTTTTGTGCCCTCTCAAGCTTGCTAACTGTTTAATCAATCACTGTGACCTTTGCCCATTTGTTCCCTACTGAGTGAGTGTTAAGAACGGTATGACAGTCACACAGGCATCCATTAGGGGACTTTTGCTAATTGCCTTAACACTCCTTATGTCCAGTATAAGCCCTCCAGGTCTGTGCATGCAATAAAAAATGCAAAGTCATCTCTCACTTCTGAAACTGAAACCCTCCAACAACCCAGCCACCCTTTGAGTGGAGTGCTCTCTCTTGATTTCCAGTCTTTAGAATGGATGCATTAGCATGAGACATACCCTGTGAGACCCCTCAGTCTCCTTTCTGGGAGATGTGATTAAACATTGCCTTGGCATTCTTCTCCATTTCCCACTAGTTTCTCTTGAATCTGAGCTGCCAATCAAACCTTGACTGGGTACTTTATAGACAAAAAAAAATAAATAAAAATACTCCAAGCCATATATGTCAGAGCAGTACAAAACTTCATCAGATAAAAAACAATTTATCCCACATCCTTATATAAGAGCAAAAAAAATCACATGATCAGTTCTACTCAATGTCACATGATTTTTCATTCCAAAAATTCACATGATTATCAACACCAGCCTAATTAAACAACCAAAATTCAAAACATATAATATACATATACACGTATGTATAAATATTATAAAAACATGTCCTAAACCATGCTATACCCTACAAATTTAATACACTCAGTCCTAAAAAATCATCTATTACAATAAAAAGCTATCCGCCTATCTAGTCAATGATTTTAAATTGAACAGTAGTACTACTGAGAGGGACTCATTTAGTCCTGGCCAATTGTGTGCCTCCCAAAATAACTGCCAAAATATCTCCTTCTTTTCAAGCTATAAGGTCCATGGACCCCCCCCCCCCCCCACGGTGGTTCCTTTTCAATTTCTCTACTGTCATAAACTTAAATAGATGATGACCATTATATTTATATGCTTATACAATACATTAGTTGGTTTATTTTTCCTATTTCATAAAGATGTTTGTAAATTCACTCACTGAGTTTACGCTCCATCTTGCCCACGTAAAAATACTGGCATTGCTGTCAAAGTGTCACATAAACAACCCCTATTGTAGCACAATTAAATTCCCTTTTTACATCATACTTTTTACTTTTAACCTTGTATGTTTCTCCAACTTGGATGTATTTATAATATTTACATCTTCCACATCTTCCCATGAATGGTGAAACCATTCCAGGTTTTACATTTAGCTCAAAAATGCTTTTAAAGTTCATATCCCTCTTATATATTATTTTAGTTCTAATCACTATTTGCTCACTTATTTCTTTGTTTTGTTAATAAACATTGGTTCTTATTTAAAATCCATCTCACACATTCACTATCAATATTGAATGTTGTTACTGTTGCTCTACTAAATTCTGAAGGACTGTTGTTAGACAAACTCTCCAAAGATGATCTAAAGTGACTAGCCTGTCTTCTTTCATTAAATGATAGAGGCTGCTCCTGTTCCTTATCTTGGTGGAGTGGTTGGTATGTGCCATTAATTCTTTTTCCTACTAATGCCCTATATAAGTTCATAAACTAAAGTGTTTGGATATTCCCTTATCCATACTTATCATATGGGCAGCTCTTACCAATTGCCCCTTAACTATTGATCTCTCTTGTGGGTAAGGGTGTGCACCTGTGAAATACAAAAAGGCATTTGAGTAAGTGGGTTTACAATAAATAGTTGAAAGTAATGCTCCTTTTACATAATCTTTATGTAACATCACATCTAAGTATGCTATACTATCAAAGACGATTGTTTATGTGAATACCAAAATTTCCATACTACTATTCAAGTATGATATGAATTCATGTCGTTTTTCTACAGACTCCTGCCACAGGATAAAAATATCATCCAAAAAAATCTGTAAATTCTGCATGATCTGAAAAACTCACTAATATAAACAAATTTGTTTCCCACTCCAGCATGACTATATTTGCTACTAAACCACCAGAAGGGGAGCCCATTGCGATTTCCCTCTTTTGCAAATAGTAGCCACCATCAAAAAAATATAAAATTGTTGTTTAAAATCCGTAGAAGTTTCTCATGTACATTAATTTGATCCCAATTGAGACCTTTCCTAAATAAATATTCAGCAAACCATTCAGCCCCGACGTCATGTGGAATTGCACTGTACAACTCTTTAACATCTATTGTGACAAAAATAGCAGTCTAACAGAATACGATGTTATTCATTGTTGCTAAAAAGGCCCAAGAGTCCTTACACAAGTCTCTTTCTTCACCAAAAATTCTACTAAGTTTTTTTATCCAAATATTGTGCACAAGCAGGAGTCCCATACCCCCCACCATCTACAATAGGTCACATGGGTGTGTGTGAATATCCTTGTGCAACTTTGGTACACTGAATATCATTGGCACTATGGGTGTTTTGATTTTTAAATAATGTAGCTCTTCAATAGTCACTTGGCCTTCAATGAATAAGCCATTCAACTGTAACTTGATTCTGCTATGAGCAGCATTCAACTCGTTAAGACTAGCCACGTCAAAACTGTCAGTTTTCAGAATATCTAATATTTTGGATTTGTAGTCCATATTGAGCATAAACACTGACCCACCCCCCTTTATCCAGCTTCATAATATGAATGTCACGATTCTTAATATCATTAATGATTTCAAATTCCTCCACATCTATATTCATATCAGTAATGTTCTTACTCTTAGTTAAAACATTCATAAAATCTATATTGCATACCTTCTCATAAATACTCAAAACAAGATGCAGGGATTGGTTGAAACTGCTCAAAATTTTCAGTTTGTGAGGATGTAATAGAGAGAAGATTAATCCCACTATGTCGTATGTGTTTGTGTATTCCTGTATGAGTAAATATATGAAATGCACAGTATGTTGAGCATTCACTGATGAGCATGAAGGTCTCAAGGGCATCTTAATACAAAGCAAAAGGTTTTGATATATGCTTTACACATTTTTTCTTTTATTTAATATATTTTTGTAAGTTTACAAGAGAAAAATGAGACTAGCAATTTAATCATGCATACAGAGATTTTATGCCCAGTCATATGGCCTCCTTCAGGCTTTAAGGTGATGAAATTATATCATCATATATGGAATATCTGTGTGTGCACACAATGTGAATGTAGATTAAATGTGTAGTATCTGTGCTTGCATGAATTTGTGTGTGTGTGTTAAATCACCACAGTGTCAATGGAGAAATTACTTAAATTAAAAATGCATACAAGTGCATGTTTAACAATGCAGTTGAGCTGAGGCTATATTCATTCTTAACTGGAAATATTTTGAATGCAAGCTCAAACAGTCATTGCATGGGCATGCGACTGTAACAGTTACAGTGTAGATGAATAAAGGTACCTAGTTATGGCCACAAAGAAAGAAAGAAGGAAGGGCACTGTCAGGTCTGAAAGAGTAATAGCTGGTTTTAGCACTGAGGCAAGGCTGAAATGGTCATAAACATTTAATGAATGGTCATCAAAATACACCAAATTGCTTGCGAATGTTCATCAGTTGTAAAGAAATGTTTAATGGCCCGACTATGTACACGAATATTCGTGAATATCAGTCCACTGAAATGCATGTACAGGTTCATGAGACTCTTTCAGTAAAGTTTTATGGGCATAGTCTATCAAAGGCCTTTGGTGCTGGAAATATTCTGTGCTTTTTTAGTTATGAATAATTCATGGAACTGTCCTATTTTAATGTGCAGGGCCCTGCTCTCCGAAGAGTATGCACCATAGGAATTGAATCAGGCAGAGACCTTAATCACTGACATGAAAGGTCAGCCCTCAGTTTCCATAATGAAAATGTTTTACCGCACAGCTTAAGCAATTACCCGTGGCAATTGAATTCTTGTAGCAAACTCATCATTTTCTAATGAACATCCTTTATTGCCATGTATGTTAGAATTAGCAGCATACATTTGCATTTATTTTTTCTGTTGATGTATTTTAAATGGAATTACTGCTCACCTTCATCCTTAAAAATAAAGGGGCTCCAGTTTTTGTTTATGCTGCTTCAAGCTTACATTCAAAATGGAAATAAATGCAATAGCTAATCCTTTTTGTTATTTAAATAGTTAATTTACCTGTAAAATGCAGTGCAGTTGCCTAGACTGGACAGTTTCTGATACCTCAGACTGTGCTCTGAAATAATAAAGAAGCACTTGAACTCAATGTGATAACTCCACTATGTCATGAAATTTTTGTTCTTTGAAAACTGTCTCTTACCATTGCCCTGAAATGTATATGCTCAGATGATATTTAATCACTAATAAGCAAACGGGGGGTGGGGCCAACATTTAATATACTAAAAAGTGGTATTCTTTATGGGTCTACTTTGTATTTCTGACATCCAGCATCCAGGGCTGGACATACTAGGGATAAGTTTACTGCTACCCATTGTATCAGCATGGAATATACAATATAACAGTACTCTACAAGACATGTTTGCATAGCCGGCCTTAGGCATAGGCCAACTAGGCAACTGCCTAGGGCGCTACTCTAGCAGGGGCACTTTTCTAGTATTTATTTGATGTAAGTAGACTAGGATGGGGGCACCAGGTGGTGTGGTGGGGAGCACTGTGGAGCCCTTTTGCCTAGGGCACCAGTTGACCTAGGGCCACTCCTGCATGTTTGGATGTATGTCGGGGTACTGACCCCACACCCTCAGTCCCTAAATATACTACCTAGGTTCGTAGGTTCATAGGTTCTTGCTAAGCTTACAGCCAAAGAAACCAGGAAGCAGTTATGTAACATCACCCAGTGCTAGTAGAAGACTAACAATTCCCCCAATTAACTCATTCACTCCAATGGAGCTCAGGAAGTTTGCACTGTAACTTCCAATGGGCAGAGCCTAAACCTTTTGGCAGAATCAAATTATGGTTCTCACATTTCAAACAAATTCTGGAACCATAGCGGTTATGAAAGAAGTATAAATGGCAAACACTTCAGCACAAACTATTTTTATAGTGGTAGTATTATTTAGGCTGTAGGTCTTAAACCACATTTTATAAGTCAAAGTAACTATTAAATTTGTAATATTTTGTAAACAACTTACAATATCTCAGCAACCACTCAAGTTACACACATAGTATCAGCAGCATTTTATTCATCTAGCTGAATGCTTTCATTTGAGGCTAAGGAGTTCTGTGTTACTTGGTTGTTGAGATATTTAGAAACATTTGAAAATTATATCCATTATAAATTAATATCACAAAAACAGTTAATATCTATTTACTTGCACTAGACAGAAGTCAAAATATTAATGCAGTTGAGTTTGCCATTGCATAAGCTTTAAGATGAAATCATTTACAACCTTGTTCATAGCCTGGTTTTAGAATTACTGATGCAAATATGAACAAGCAACAGGCATCAGTAGGAGTGAATTGCAGATGCACCTAGAGGCATCACTCTGATGTAATGAGTTAAGTGGATTTTCCGCATATATCCCACATGAAATGTTGAGTTCACCCACTTAATCATCCAGACTGGTTTTAAACATAGCCAGAGGAGAACACAGATTGATCCATAAGGAAAGCCTATTCTAGAAATCGGGAATATGTTGGGTTAGGATCTGTTGTGCCACCTGTTGTTGCTAATGTGGTAGTACAGTTATGGTCTCTAGAGTGGGTGTTTTCTTTACAACTGTTTCTGTTTAGTTGAAGGAGTTCAAAGATTGGTAGGTCTTTTATAGAGTGGAAAGTTAAACAGAGATCACCCCACAGTAGTCTATATGACACTGAGTAGAGGGAAAAAGCTTCTACTCAATCAGAACTGAACTGTAAGATGTTTTTGGTGAGGAAACCTTGAGGTCTCTCAAGCTGGTTTAGTTGCTTAACGAGCTACATGCCAAAGTGTACAGTATATTCACTGATGGGCCTAATGGAGGAGGACTGAAGTGCGACTATTATTACTTTGGACTTTGTGGGATTACAATAAATAAATTGTGCAAGGTAGAAGGATTTTTTTTTACCCACCAGAGACATGATGATTAGTGAAGATTCTTTTATTACAGAAGGTCCTCAAATCCCTGCTGAATGTGCCAGACATAAGAGGAATATTATCTATATGATGGTAAGCAGAAGTTATGCTAGAATTACCAAAGGAAACTATGGTGCATTTCGTGGTGTTAAGGATACGCCTATGATTACTGCATCAGGAATTTGTTTGATCTAGCCCTTGGACATCAGAATGGGATTTGATAACTGCCCCTAGTTTCCTAATATAAGCAAATGTGATAAGCCATATTCTGGTGATATCTTTCTTGTCAAAACAATATATTCCAAAAGGGATGAGACCAGGGAAAGAGCCCTATACGATGCTAATTTTGATGTTTTTCTGTCTAGAGGAAATACCCCTGAGTATACAGGTATGAATCCTATCAGGCAGGCCATAATATACCCAGCAACCTAAAATTGGGTTAATGGTGAGATGCAAGAGTTTGGCAATAATTCAGTCATGGGTATAGCACTGAAGACATTGATAAAGTCCAGGCAGGCAGTATGACCTCTGAGGTCAAATCACTCAGACAAAAGGCAAACAGATTGATTCCCATAGTTGGCGTGATCTCCAAGTTTGTATAGTTGGAGAATCGTGGGACAGGATTACAAAAATGTCACTATTGATCAGTTTCCTCAGTGTCAGGCAGTTGGGCTTTGGAAAATCAAAGCAGCCCTTTTCCTTCATACATAAGATATCAAGAAAGAATTGCTTACCTTTACTAGTAGAAATCATAAGTATGACAGTGGTATTTGATGAAATAATTTTATATATCTTATCAAAAAATATATTTGAGTCCATTGTGATCTTTTATTTGGTGAGCAATTTATATGCTTTTGTAACCTAAGTTAAAGAGCACTTGCTGCAGATGTATGAAGGCTTTGTTTGTTTTGTTCATTTTGGTTCATTCATTTTGAACAGGTGAGTTGACTGGACTGCATAAACCTTTTTCCACTGATGATCCATTTAAATTAACAAGATAATGGTAATAAATGGAACAGAAGTATAAACTACAAGAAAAACCTAGCCAAGCTAGAGTTTTCATAGTGTGATACCATAAACTTCCTGTAATAGAGGCACATGGGATATATGCAAATGACCCCTTAAAATGTTTCAGCTATATGGCTTTTGAATGTCCATGACTTTTTACTTTTTAAGTCTTTACAGACAGACTCAGGCCAACAAAGCCAAACAACACTAGCTGTGGACATGCACACTTTGGCCTTCTTATGACCTTGTCAGCATAGCATAACAGAAGTATGAACAGTATAACTGTTTTCGACAAAGTGGATCATGCAAACTTTTTAAAAGCCATGGAGACAAGTTAATAAAAAGCTTTTAATAATTAAAAACAAATCAGAATTAAGATTATATTTATTTTGCAAATACTAAACACCATAAGAAGTGAAGACTGGGGCTCTCCTGTCTGGCATCTACTTCTTGGAAGTTTCAACCAATACTAAAGGGCTCTGGTGACTAAGTCTGCAGATTACTGCAAGCTAGGTGCAGTTATCAAACCCCAAAGGACTTTAAGGCCAGAGTCATTAATGCCTGTACTAAGTGTACAATAAGCATGCACCATTCCAAGTGTGCAGACAATACAAGCATAACTCACACCTCCATCATCCTAATTTTAGCTTCCCAGCTGATTTTCCTGCATCCTTAAATATATTCATAAATATTCATAAAGGTTACCACAAAGTGTAGACTACATGTACACTTAGTGTAATCTTTGTGTTGCTAGAAAACATAAGCAATGTGGCAGGGATACCTTACAGCTACAGATTCAAAGGTCACAGAATGTGCATCCTCTTATTTTCCAAATGTGATTATATATCAGCTGTATACATAATCAGATAATATTTAAAAACACACATGCCTCATTTTATGACTGATGTGTCAGAGAACATGTAGATTAATTTAATGAGGATAGCAACTTGATGAATAAGTGACAAATCCTTCAAGGATGTTTCAGTCAGACCATACGGGTATAAACTGAAGAGGGAATGTTAAAACGTGCTGTACCTTTTCTGTTTAAATAGTGCTGCCCTACCACCATTACTAGATTCAGGCCTTTCATGTGTTGTTTCCAGTGTCAAATAATAGTTATTTTTGTTACATTTTCTACCCATTCCCTATGACAATCAGTTCCCCATCCCTTACTGGTCCCTTTATACTTCCCGGAAACCAGGGGAGGAAGATGAGATTTGGATCTTAGTCATTGTGATGTCTAGTTACATTGAGGAAAATTGAATCTCACCACTGCCACCCTAATGGGTGATAAGCAGTAGTATGGATGAGGTTTGAATCCTACATTGTCAACCAAATATGTAAAGAGCAGTGACATCTACTGCCAAAAACTATAAAGAATAGGTCCTAGCTGACACCAAAAGGATGGTGTTTTGATTTACATCACTGGTGCCAAGCATATTTCAATAATAAAATAAGCTCTACACAAATCTAACTCAATCAGTTTATAAAATGCAACCTGGCACCAAGAGCATAAAGAGAATATGCACTGCTGTAATATGTATTAGCTTTCAACATCCGGACCCAGATTAGACTGTACACAGGCCACCGTCAGAGCTCAAGTCTTTGACCTATCATCCCATACACCTTTCTCACTCTTCCCTCCATCAATCACAGTGTTTTCCAGTTCTCCTTACCCATGGCAACTGCCTTTCACAGAAGATATTTTCACAAATACACATACACACCATTCTAAGGGAAGGCTGGCAGAATTTTCCAGTTCTCCCAACTTTCTTTCTGGCATGGTTGTACTGTTACCATTCTGGTTGATCTGGTACCTCTAGTCATCTCTTGTTCTTCATTAAGCCAAGTATGAAATCATAATCCTTAATATTTCACTGGTAGTAGGACCAGAAAGTCTGATGGAGATGGAAGGCAGAGCCTGTTAACCTACATTACTAAATGATAATCCTCCTCCTCAGATAATAAATAGCAGTAATATCTATATAATTGAAAGAATATCCACAATGCCTTAACAGTGAATAAATCCATTTTTCTTAAACAATAAAGCAAACAGTACATTTACAGGTTAACTGCAGAGATGAATGAAAAAGTGCACACGGAATATTAAAATAACAGTAAACAGAAAGGAATGTTCAAAAAACCTCAGTCTAAGGTGGATAAAGAAATCCAACCACCTCTCACTTAAGGGTACAAATCCCTTACTTTCACAGATCACTAGATTATAACAAGCAGAGACTGTAGATTGCAAACATACAGGGAAGTGGTCACTTTAATATTCTTCGACTGCTTGCATTTAACTATTTGATTTTTTTTCAAAGTTCAAGTCAGCTAATCTTTGGAAATAGAGCATGATTACATTTTATGACTTGCTAGAATATAAGCAGAAAGTTATATCATCAGACAGATTCATTCAGTTCCTTTCATCTTCATTGCATTTACCACAGACAAAATGTGCTACTAGTGGGAAGTAAAACCAAGAGAGTAAAAATATATACCATTTTAGATCAGTTTCCCTTAGCCTGCCATCAGCCCTGGCACCATAGACATTATCTAGTGGGCTTAATATATTTACTCATTTCTCTTTTATTGACTTCACTTGAAATTAAGTATTCTACATGATGATAATTAAATCCAGATCCAGCTGTACACTTTTAGTAATTCACAATAACAGTGAACCATGTATAACCTTTAAAACCTAAATCCTTAAACCTAATCAATATACAAAACCAGTCATGAATCACTAGAGATGTCGGCTGTAAATCTCATCATACCATTTGCCATATATTCCCCTTTTTATGACATTGACATATCTACCTGCTCAATTCTGGATCTTGAGATTTTGATAACATTATAAACTGTCCTGTAGTTGAATCAAATTTACACATGATCTCATCTATGAGAACTCAACAAGGTGTCCTGTTATTGTACCATAAAATATCCCTTCATTATTTTTGAGTCTTAAATAACTCTGGTTACACTTTTACCCAGTCCATGTAACGATGGTCCATATACCCACAACCTGTATCGTTACATGCCTTTTCTTAAATAATTATAATAATCTGTAATTTTCCTCAATCTCTTACTTTATATGAGGCATAATATTCTAGTCCAACTTGGTTCAAAGATCTTGAATTAATATTGTGCTGGTCTGTGATCTTTAACAACATGTTTAAAGCACTTTCCTTGACCTTCCTCCATCAGCTATTAGGAAATCCATTGTCCATCCTATTACCATATAACCTCTCTATGCTGAGCTCCACATTCTAGTCTCCTCAATTGCTCCCAGTTAAGGTATTCAAATTATATATGTCTGTATATGTTTGTTCATCATTTGAATAATATGTCGGAGAGCAGTATGTTTTCTGCAATTATATTACTTTAGCATTTCTAAATATAGCACTAACAAGATACCATTCAAGTCTCAAATGACCTCAGGAACTTTCTCCCTAAGAAAGCACCTTCTCATCTTAGAAGTCAACCATCCATAGCATCTTGAACTAAGTCAACACCAATCCTCTTGTTAGCCTATTTCATGCCCTTAATCCCTTCTGACAAATGTGTCAGGTCTACCTGTTTGGAATAAAAAACAGCAGACACAACAAGCATTAACCAGCTTCTTTCATTCATTACTCAATAGAAGATTAATTACATCAGGTTGTATACTCTGCAGTATGCAGAGTGCTTACATCCTTTAGAAATATAAAGACAAACATCCATTGAAAACGTTAAGGTAATCAAATATCATCTCAGCCGTTAACTCTTATAACTAGGTCATTAAATTTTTATAATCATTTATTTTCCCTAAAGGTGCTTCCCAGTAAGCAAGTGACTTTCTACAATGTAGAAGAGCAGCTTAAGGATGCCATATTGCAGCAACTTAGCCCGATTCTTCTAATTTTTTTTAAGTAATACCCTTAACAGATATTTTACCTATCTTGGGTTTCAAATTTTTGACCTTAATGGTGGTTTTATCTAGTGCTTTAACTACCCCTAAAATTAATTAATGATCGCATTGCAGTCATCCATATTTCTTTTGGTTTATGGGCCTGCATGTTAACCAGTCAAACCCAAACTAAACTTATGTTTATTAACTTCAAGATGGAATAATTTTTGTTAGGTGTCTACATATTCCTTACAAGTAACATTTGTAATGCTATTTTAAATACACCATACCTTACAAAATGATGTTGTCTCCCACATCTTATGTTGTATTATAAATCAGTTACCAAGGAATGTATCCATCATTAAACAAATGTACCAAGTGAATGGAAAATAGCATTAACACTTCCATACATGCTAAAGTAACCTGCCTATGATCTACAGTCTAATACTATACTTCATATCACTAATATTTACCTGTATTGACTGATTTACTTTAAATTTCTTAATAAGTATACTAATCCATTTTAATTTCAGGTTTTCTGGTGTAAGGCACTATGTCTGTTATTCATCATCATCATCATCAACCCACCTTTTTCCATTTTCTAAATGGGTTTGGGGTGTTGTGTTAACTGTTGCCATCTGTCTAGATTGATTGCCACATTCCTGTCTTTTCTGACACACATGCCTGACTGCCACAGATCTTCTCTCTCACAATCCATCCACCTCTTTGCTGGATGCCCTCATTTCCTCTTACGTTGTTGTCTGTCCCAAATCTTCTTAACCAGATTGTCTTCTGTTTTTCCACACATGTACCCAAACCAACATAATCTGTTCTCTTTGATTTTTCTGCAAATGATTTTGATGAATTTATGCAATTGCACCCTTCCTGTTCTTGTGTTGGTATTAGTGGCTCTGGAATTGCCCGCCCCTCCTGTAAGTCTGTATTAGAACACTCCTCCTGGGTCCATCTCATTTACTCACTTAACCGAGTACAGTGAGATCATATTCTGAGTCTAGTGTTCACTCTACTTAATACAGAGAGAAGATTTGAGAAGGCCAACCCACTTAGGTTCTTCCTTCCTCTCTCCTTGCACTTAAAAAAATGTACTTTATTCATCTGCTTTTACTGTATTTGTGTTTCCCCCTACTTTATTTTGCTTTTCTTAAAAGCACTCAATTTTATTTATTCTGCTGCATTTATTACTGCTTGGTAGTAGCCTGATTAAATTGTAACTGTTATTCTAAGTCTTTTGGTTTAAGCACTTGGGCTTCATACAAGTTGTTTTACATTAAGAAGGTTTGTGGTCTGCACTGTTGTGGCAGGACAGGTAGCTTACATCCTTCTAAGCTGGGAATTGCTGATTGAAGGTCCAGTGTCGGCTATTCTAAAAGTGTATTAGTTCTGGCTTAAGCACTTGGGCTTCAGGCCAGTTATTCTACATTAAGAGGGTTTGTGGTCTGCACTCTTGTGAGAGGAGAGGCTGGATTCTGCCCTTCTGAGCTGGGAATTTCTGGTCACAGGCTTATTGTGTCTGCTTATTTGAACTGTTTCTTTCTGAAATTGGTGCGCCTAGTTGCTGTAGCATAGACCAGATTCAGGCCTGCTGAATCTAGCTTTGTTTGTATAACTTGAGCTAGGGTAAAACTATTCCCAGCTCCACAAAGTCTCCTCTTCAATTTTTTTCCTTGGAACTAGACAAACTTTCAACTTAAGCATTCAAGCCATTCATTTATCAGACCAGCACTTGCTCAAAACTCATAGCAAGCACTTATAAACCCTAGCACTAGACCCTCCTGTACTGTACAGAAGGACAAGGTTCTCTATTTGACCTTACCAGCCATCCAGTAAAACAGTTCACTGTACCTATCCAGGCATGTCCAAAGGACAATTTCAGGTGTACTCTCCAGTCCAACTGGTGAATCTGGGCATTTTGAGACAATGTTATAACTACCTCATGTACACAGACAACCCTCTCCTCCTACCACTAAACACTAATACATGCGAGAGATGCAATTATACAGCCAAACTGGAGGCTAAGCTCTCTCAACCCAAAACTGGATCAGACAGTCAAGAGGAGAAGGGAAATACTTGCATCACACCACCAGTCTCACATAGACCCATTAAACCAGCACTGGCAAAAAACACACATAAATACATGAAAACACACTCAGAGGCTCTAAATAAAAATCTGCAAAACCAGCAGAGAACTCCAAAGCAAACATCCAAGCAACCTCCATCCCCCAACACAAACCATGAAACACACACTTCACAAAACCAGTGTGCCATGCAATCACAGCCTTTAAGGCAAAATACCATACCCAACATACTAGTAATAGGTAACTCTATAGTCAGGCACACTGACGTCCCACTCACTAGGCTGAATAAGGAGAAGGTTACTGTTAGCTGCCTGTCTGGTGCCAGGATCCACCACATAACACAAGCACTCAGGTCACTCCAGAACAAGTACAAATATGACTCTGCCATTGTCCATGTTGGTTTGAATGTCCTGAGCCTTAGCTCCCGGGACTACATGAAAAGAGACATGGAAGACCTCTCTGATCATGTAGCCCAGGCCGGTATGACCATGACCCTGAGTAGCATCCTGCTTTCACCAAGAATTATACCACAGTATAAATAAAAAATTCTTGATTTCAACAATTGGCTAAGTTTCTGGTGTCATTCAAAGGGGATCCAGTGTCTGTCCTCCTGGGATGACATGCTCAACAAGCCATGCTGCTTCGCTAGAGGCAGCTTGCACCTGTTACCCTTAGGCTTTCAAATACTGGCCAAGGCTCTTGCCACCCCCATAGTGCCTTTTTTAGGCAAGGCTCAAAAGACAAACCCACCACTGTAAATAGCACAAGTAACAAAAAACTGAGGGTAATGCTACTCAATGCCAGAAGTCTAAACCTCAAAATGCATGCACTCAAGGCACTCCTCAGTATAGAGAAAATCAATATATGTGCAGTAGCAGAAACCTGGTTTAAGGCTCTAGAGAGCACCCCAGCACTACCAGGCTACAACTCATACCGTACATTTTGGCCACAGAACCCAAACCAAAATACAAAAGGCAGGGGTGTATCCATATTCATCAAGGATACCCACACCTCCAGGTTAGTGGCCCAGCACAATGCTTCAGAGATCATCCACGTGCAACTAACAATGGGCAAAACTGCAATTCAAATTGTAGCTTGCTACAGATCACCCACCATGCCCCAGGACCTCCATTCCATGTTTCTGGAAACACCGGGAAACATAAAGGTCTACCTAACACCCTAATAGTGGGTAATTTCAATTACCCAAACATTAACTGGGAGAATTACTCAAGTACTAACTCCCTTGCCCAACATTTCCTAGAATTTATAAACTCAAATGCCCTGGTTCAACTGGTCAACACTCCCACCAGAGGTGACAACATAATGGACCTAGACATCACAAACATGGGCGACAAGTGTTCCACACCGGCAGACAATCCCTCGCTGGTTAGATCTGACTATAAACAAATAACTTTGGATATCCACACACCCCCACCCCCACCCACGGACAAGGAAACCACCGTGAAAAACTTTTCAAAAGCAAACTTCACATTACTTAAGACTGAGGTGGAAAGTTTTAAAGCCCCCATGCTCAAGGATAACGCTGTCCAAGCTGCAAAATCCTTTACTAATGCATTCTACAGGCACCTACAAAAATGCATGGATCATGCCATCCCAAGCAAAACCAAAACTCACTCCTCCAAGAAAAGGAAACCAGTCTGGTGGACTCCTGCCATAAACAAGCTATACAATAGGAGGAGGAAACTAGTACAGAAAAGAGTAAATTCCCAAGAAGGGAAGACATCCCTGATCAGTATCAGCAAGAAACTACAATCCCTCATAAAATCATCCAAGGCGAGCTTCGAAAGAAAAATTGCCAAGGACTCCAAAGATAACCACAAGGCATTCTTTAGCTATGTCAAGAATCTAAGTGGCAATGCTCAGATCTGCTCGGAGTTGGTGCAGAATGGCACAAAATACACTGAACCAACCGATATCACCAACATCCTGGCAGACAGGTTCAATGCAAACTTCACCCCCCTCTCACCCCCAAAAGGGCCCATAACCATACCAGAAGAATGTAGAGTCCCTGAAATCACAGACACTCAGGTTAAAACAGCCCTCTCCAAAGCCAAAAACACAGCATCAGTGGAAACGGATGGTGTCCCAGGCTGCATCCTACATGAGCTCAAAGACGAACTAACCTCTCACCTAAACACACTGTTCAAACTCAGCCTCTCCACAGGCTACGTACCCATAGAGTGGCGCACAGCAATGGTTATTCCGCTCCACAAAGGTGGATCCACAACAGACCCCAGGAATTATCACCCTATAAGCCTGACTAGCTTGGTCTGCAAGGCTATGGAGTGCATCATCATGGAACTCATTAATAGAGACACAGGGAACCTCCAAACACTGGACCCTACCCAGTTCGGCTTTGTTAAGGGCAGATCATGCCTCCTAAATCTGGTGGACTTCTTTGAGACAGTTACCAAGGCAACAGATGAGGGAAAGGTTGTACGCACAGCCTACCTAGACCTCGCAAAGGCCTTCGACACCATTCCCCATTCTGGTATTAGAGACATGCTCACCAGCCTGAACTCCTACTTCACAAGATGGGTTGCCAACTGGCTCACGGACAGAACCCACATGGTGAGAGTTGCAGGAGCTTGGTCCAACTCTAAACCAGTTACAAGTGGTGTTTCCCAGGGCTCAGTCCTAGGACCCCTCCTGTTCGGCATATACTTCTCAGAGGTACAGGCATGTACAGGAGGACTATGGCTGACCACGTTTGCAGACGACTGCAAACTAGGGGCTATAACTGACTCTTTGGCTGACACAGACATCCACCAAAAGGGTCTCACTGAGACTGATACTTGGTGTCAAAATCATGGCCTCAAGCTAAATGCCAAAAAGTGTATAGTCATCCCCTTTGGAAAAAACAAAGTACCAGCAAACTACCACATAGGTGGTAGTCCCCTAAATACTGAAGATGTAATAAGGGATCTGGGGACCCAAGTAGATAGTAATCTCACCTTTGATAATCACATTGCCAAAGTGGTTAGAAAATCCTTCTACATGGCCCACCTAATCACAAAAGGGTTTGCATCCAGATCAAAAGAGGTCATCGTGCCCCTGTACTCATCACTCATCAGACCCACCATAAAGTACAATTCCCCATTTGGGATGTACCTTACAAGACACCTGCAACAGCTGGAAAGACCACAGAAGTACCTCACCAAGAGGATCACTGGCTTCAAACAAATGCCCTATGCAGCTCGAGTGAAGAAACTCCAGCTGTACTCAGTTGCATACCACCTACTCAGAGGTGATCTCTACCTGACATACAAGGCCATGTCCAACCCAGAATTGATGGGCATGCTCCACCTAAAGAAAACCTTATCCCCTCAACCCACATGCTCTAGGGATCTAAACCTCACCACAACAATAAATAGGACATGCTGGAGGGATAGATTCCTGTCCCAGAGAATTATCATGCTTTGGAACAAGATTCCAGTCTACATTAGGCAGAGCTCCTCACTAATACTCTTCAAAAGAAACCTCAACGAGTGGATGGGAAACAGAAAGTTTACCCTGGGGATCACTTCAGTGGCTCTGATGGACAAAGGCACAGGGAACTAATCTAAGGGGGTGTCAAAAGCCAACACATTTTGGCTAGGCTTATCAATGCCTTCGGGCAGATAGCCTAGTACCTGCCTATGAACCTATGAGTAATCGTGGTATACTGCATTATGTCTGCCATACTAATGAACCTATGAAGATATTTTGGCTTCTGCTCTTATGCCAGCACAACTATTGCTCTGATCGCCTTCCTAGATATTATCAATAAAGCTTGTGACTCAGGCCTTATACTATCAACTCTCTTTTTGGATCTTTCCAAAGCATTCCATACTATCTCCCACACCATTCTCCTGACACAGCTCTCATCTATGGGACTTTCCTCTAAAGCACTTAATTGGGTCAAGATCTATCTCTCTGACAGGCAACATGCTGTCAAATGGCATAACTATTTCTCCCTACCTTCACAACCCTACAGGTGTCCCACAGGGCTCAATTTTAGGACCTCTTCTGTTTAATATTTTCATAAATAATCTACACAAAGATATTCCAAACTCCTCCCTAGTCCAGCATGCAGATGACTCAACTATAGTCTGCTCTGCTCCCAACCCAAATTTTCTACAGCAAATCACCCAAACAGCATTTTCTATAATAGAATCCTGACTCCACAAAAAACGCCTCTCTCTTAATGCCAAAAAAAAAAATAAGCTTATGCTGTCCACCCCCCAAAAGGAATACTATTCTCAATAAAGAAGGTTGCAATATAATGTCTCTAAACTCTAATAAAATTGAATTAGTAACCAATACCAAATTACTAGGTGTCATAATAGACGATAACCTAATATTCGATGTGCACGTTCAATCCAATATCAATAAAACACACACAAAACTAGGGCTACTTTACAGGCACAACAGGTTTCTCTCCTTACCAACTAAACAAGCTCTCACCTTCACATATCTTCTACCATCTCTAATCTATGGTGCACCATTGTTAACTAACCTACAGTGTTCCCTGAAATTAAAGCTAGAATCCTGTTACAATAGCACTGCCAAATTCGCCACAAGTAGTCGCCACTCTTCCCATCATTGCTCTGCCCTAAGGAAACTATAATGGCTAGAATTCCCTCACTACCAATTACTTATTCAGCTAACCATCTCACATGAACTCATCCATAAACCTTCATATTGTCCTGCTCTCAGTTCTCTGCTTGCCCTTTACTCCCCTCATCGGGCCCTTCGATCTGACCACCAACATTTACTCAAAATCCGTAAACCAAATCTACCTGCAGGAAAACTCCTGGACCATTGCCAGGCTATGGAATAACTGCCTTCCTCTATACGTAGTGAGCAACATCCCTCAAACTAAAAAATTGCCCTTCATAATCATCTCCTTTTTAACTGGATATGTAACTGCACTAATGCACCTAACATTACCAATGATGCAGTTACCCGACTTCCCCCTCTGTCAATCTCAGCCTTGCTTCCAAGCCTCACAATCTACCTAATTATCCTGTGTTGCATCTTCACTATCTAACATCTTTAACCATTTTATATTTACACTATTTGCTGTAACTGTATTAACCAGTTTCCCTCCTGCTACTAACCTTAAGTGCCTTGTCACTACTCTAAAGTGCTACTATAACTCTGTATTCTCTGCTCTTATTTCTATACTTCCACACTTTATTTACTAGAGGCACAAGTCCTGTACCACTTATCTGTTCCACTCTGGTGTACTATATCCTCTCATGGTTACTTTGGATTTCTTTTATTTTTTGTGGATTATATTTATTATACCTTGTAAATAGGCATGTCAACTCTTGTGATGTCTCTTTTGCTGTTCATATTTCATATTGTTATATTATTATGTTATTATGTTATATTATCTTATATTGTTATGCTGTTTTACTTTGTACTGGAGCTTTTCTCCCCAGGCCGCCACTGAAAATAGGCTCTTTACAGCCTAGTGGACTTTCCCGGTAAACAAATGTTAATAAATAAATACATAAATATGAGCAAGGAATCTCAACCAACAGGATTACTGTGATGAGCTACATGGTCAAAGTTAATGGGATCTGTAGTCCAGGGATCCAGGAAACAGGAATGGGATGTCTGAGACAAATATACATATACAAAGAAAAACTGCTGCTCAGATGTACCTTTCACTCACAGGTTATACGTTAAGAAAACAAATATGCTGGTCCATTACACAGATGTCCACCCACCCAAAAAATGTTATTGCTTTCCATGTCTAATGCTGTACTTCCCATAATGAGACAGAAGCTTCAGTTCATATGTTATGAGAACATAAATGGGAGGATTTAACCCACTTACTTCATCACAATAAAGGGAGTACAGTCTTAACATACTGACCCACATGTCTAAGTATATGGCATGATGTATGCACAAATTCATGCTAATAACATGCAACAGACATACTACTATGTAGTATATGGATACTACTATGTTTTGCCTTTTACAGTTATCACAGACTTTTCAGTGATTTATGAATGGTACACTGTGTCAAAATTAAACTCTATTGCTGTTAATATTAAAAGCTGCATATTCTGGAGCTCTTTCGGGCACTCCAACTTTCGCGTCTGTGACTGCCTATTCACTTCAATGTGTTTTGGGGCTATAGAGATACCAGCACTCTGCAATATCTGTGGATGGCATGCACTGGTAGGATAAATGTCTAGCAAAGAAAAGTTCTACTTACAGTGCATAAGGGGTGCTTGCTGTTTAACTTCATTCTCCCATTAGCATCGAAGGTCAGGGTTGCAGTACCACATGTCTCTGTAATGATGAAGGCACTATTGCCCCATACATAGGATGCCATTAGCAAGGGTGTCAGCCTGGGCTTACCTATTCCAGGTTTCACTCTTACAATGATCCCTTTGACAGCTCTCCTTCTCTGTCTTATTCAACCTGATCTTTCTATTAATTTTCTACTTGGACAGAAACAGAGGAATCAACAATTAAGGAGGAGCTAAAATTTTCCAGTTCTTCAACACTGTTATTTTTCAGTTAAGGCAATTATTTCTGTTTAGCCATTACCAATGTTGCACTAGTGAACACCTATGCTCTATGGAAAAAATATACTCAGAAGGTCTGGGAAAGCCAGTGATCTTATACTTTATTTTCCTTTTTCTGCACTTCTTAATTGTTTGTGTAAACTCTAACTTCTGCTGCAGTGTGACTCCATCTTCTACCCAGTCCTCTGTGTCCCAGATGGCCTAAATATAATTAGCAACTCAGAGTGCAAAAATGTGGTAATGCAGGTTGCAAATAATAGGAAGCCAGGAATCTCATTGTGCAGAAGCATATTGGCATCTTATGCAGCAGTCTTATATAAACCACAGTGGCTTCTTCAGGGAGGAGGTTAGATAGCAGCAGTCTGGAACCTTATGTATATAATGGCTTGATATGCCCATTTGTCTCCAGAGATGGAGAAAAAATAGATCATTTGATTCCTGCCCTAGCCAAGGAATGAATTGGCTCTAGGGTACCTAGCCTTAATGAAGAATGATTGGGCCAACTCTCACTCCAGCAGAAGCAACAAATGATTCAGTAGTATACTGGGTGGCCTAGAGGTTGAGGTACAATTTAAAAAAAATAACTTGTCTATCCTGCCACAGTACATCACTTTTCTTACTTCAGAAAAGCGTGTTCCTTTTGATATCATCATACAAACTGTAATAAAATTGTTCTTGGCTTACCATACTTGGATTTAATTAAAATTAAAAGCAAGACAATTTTTTTCATTTCACAGTGACATCTTTGCAAACCCAGTCCAGAGTGCTATCTTGGTTTAACAAAAACTCCAAGTTGTCCACTCTTTCTTCATCTTCAGGCACTGCACTCACAGTCTTTTTTTTTTCGGTATTACCAGCTGCTGAACAATGTAGCTGACAACCCAGATGCCTTAACTGCTGTTTGCTAACTCTGCAACACAGGTAGTGATCTTCATTTAAAAACTCCAAACTAAGAACTTTACAGATATCCAGCATTCTAACATATTCAACTAGCATTTCTAATAAATACATTAAATCTTGTAAATAATCTCTTCTAGTACAACCTCAGTGTCTTTTCCATCGAGTCTTATTAAAATTTCCTCATCACTATTGACATTTTAGGTAAGACTGTAGTCGGGTCTATATTATAGCAGCGAAGTTTTAAAACTTTGAATGCTATAATATCGATCTGTTTTTGTCGAAAACTGAAAATAACGAGTTTACTTTACTGTGGTGGGAATGTTACTGACTGGGTTAAGGTAAGTATGCGAACAGAGGTTACAGACTGGGTTAAGTTAAGTGTGGGAACGGATCAGGGTGAGGTGAGTGTGCGATAGTTAGGGACATTAGGGTTAGGGATCGAGTAAGGTGACTGTGCGATAGTTAGGGACTTCAGGGTTAGGGAGCGGGTAAGGTGACTGTGTGGTAGTTTAGGCACTTTATGGTTAGGGAGCGGGTAAGGTGAGTGTGCAGTAGTGAGGGACTTTAGGGTTAGGGAGTGGGTAAGGTGAGTGTGTGGTAGTTAGGGACTTTAGGGTTAGGGAGTGGGTAAGGTGATTGTGCAGTAGTTAGGGGCTTTAGGGTTAGGGTTGTGTTAAGGTGAGTTGACAGGTAAGGTTAGAATTATAGTTTTGTTAAGTGTATGTGTGTGGTTTATTTATTTTGGTGTGGTTGTGTTCTGTGTATGTGTTTTGGAACAGCAAATTTTTTCCCTGGGAAAAAATTAGCTGTTCCGCGTGTTCGATATTTTGTGATTTAGATATTTTAGGTACGATTAAATAGCGTTCGCTATTTATATCGTTCGATAGGGTAATATAAACACCTGTAGTCTATTAGTCATTCTTACTATCCACTTCTTCCAAAACCAAAAATTCTTCCTTTTTCACCATCTCCTTTGCCGTAATAATAGGCAAAGCACTTTCACACACCAGCATAATCAAACATGCTTCAAATGAACAACTTTAAATAAAAATAAATGCATTCTCTTTATATTTCTTTTTAATTCTAACTCTTGCCCTGACAGCTAAAAAATACAAAACAAATGCAAGTATAGTGTTATGTTATACTTGGCAGGCCAAAGTCCTGATCTCCCCTTGCCCTGCTTTTGTCAGATAATGCCTGTCAGCAGGCAGGCATACAGTTGACTACCCCCCCCCACACACACACACACACACACACACACACACAGATACACACACACACACACAAACACATACAGGCTCACATAGGTTGGCTAGTTTGCAATTAGGGATCCCTTGCTCTGTGTCATTGAGTAATGATTAAACATAAGCTTTTTTTTTTTTTTACCAGAACATGAAGAAAGGCTTTAATAAAGGAAGCCCAGCACTCTGCAGTCAAAGCCAAAGAATTGCTGTCAGAAACATAAGCAAAACATTGCTTACTGGTGTGGAAAGGTAACACCCTAAACAGTTAGGGTAGTGTTTTATCTTGCCTTGAATAAACACTGTTGTTGAGTGAAGCCTAAGCATTATGGCTCCTTGTTTTTTTTTTCCTTTCTCTAAGTCTGATTTCTACTTGCAATTTTGCTAGACATTTCCAGATAGCCATGCCATATGTGAGTCAATGAACATCCTTTTGTAAAGAAGTGCACCACCATGTTATGCTCATCCATTATTCTCAATTATCCTTTCTGCTGCTAATACCAAGTCCTAAACCAGAATAAATCTTCTGTGGATAATAATCTCTTCTCAGAATTAGTATGAGAACACAGTAAAGGTGGAGACTCAGCTCTGGGTATTTATATCTCAAAGATAAAACTTGTTTGGCAAATATGTATTTCTGGAATTAGATCATTTAGGATTAAAGCACTTATGTATAGTTGCTGAATTGTAAACACGCCAGTGCTACTGTGCATTTCTTTGCATGTTTGTTTATTGTAAATTGGAGTGTCTGAGTGATCATAGCAGAGCACTGATTGAAAGACTGTCCTTCATTTACAATTAAAGAGCTAGTTATCTGTAAACCAGAGTCTTGATTTCACTGTACACTCTTTAATAATTATGCATCTAACATCGAGTGAGATAATGCTCTAAATACCAGCAATGTAAAACATGTAAGAGGTCACTACCAGTGCAATTTTCTGTTCTCACGATAACAGTAAGATAGTACTTTGAGAAACAAAAATCAGATTTGGTAAAGCACCAGCAATTGAAATCATATTCATACGATCAGCCATTTTTGTAAAAGTGCTTGTGGGTAAAGTAAAGATGAACGATGCAAGTTTGTGAAGTTAAGTTTGTTTGGAAACTCATGTCACACTATTTTCTTTAACTCAGGTAATTAGTTTAGCACAAGCATCAAATGACAGTGCCAGAACATCATGTCTCAAGATAACAGTGTTTAACATACTTTTTAATCATAAAAATTGTGAAAACTATGAGTTAAAGAATAAAAGATACTTTCCAGCCCTTAGAGAACTAATAGGTAATGGCCTTTTGCTATGTATAACCAACACTTACATTAGCTGTTAAGACAGAACTGATGTCAGTGTTTAGGTCCAATTAAAGTTACAATTATTGGTGGATATGGAATAGAACATGTATTAAATGACATCCAGGCCACTTTCTCTTCTTAAATGAACCTACTAAACTAGAAATATTTTACCAGATATATCCTGTGGCAGTATTAACAGAAAACAGTGTCCTCAGCAATAACCAACAATAATTTTTTTTGTATTTAAGACATTGTGATTATGGTGGAGGTTTGAGTACTAAACAGCAAGTCCTTCTCATGGCAGAAGACCAGACAGTCATCACACCAAAGGGTCAAAGATATACCCATTTAGAATCTCAATATTTTTGGGGTGGGGGGAATACATGGCAGTGTATCTAGGTCAGTGACACATCATTCATGCTCGTCAAGTGAAGTGAGATAATGATGTGTGTGTGTGTGTGTGTGTGTGTGTGTGTGTGTGTGTGTGTTTGTGTGTGTGTGTGTGTGTGTGTGTGTGTGTGTGTGTGTGTGTGTGTGTGTGTGTGTGTGTGTGTGTGTGTGTGTGTGTGTGTGTGTGTGTGTGTGTGTGTGTGTGCGCCCACATGTATACATACACACATACACCGGGAATGTAAAATTATAGTCAAACTTCAGAACTGTACCCAGTCAGAAAGAGATGATTCTTAGTGGAGTAGAATTGCAATCTCTTGGCAAAAAACTATTAGTTTTGTATGTATGTTTGCGCCTGTTACGTTTCCAAAAATATTTCACTTTATCACTGCCAAACATCAGAGGTGTAGCTACAGAAAAAGTGATCATCTTTGGAGGGTGGAAAGTCAGTATATATGTCAAAACAATTAATTGTAGTGTGTGTGTGTGTGTGTGTGTGTGTGTGTGTGTGTGTGTGTGTGTGTGTGTGTGTGTGTGTGTGTGCTTTATAAAGCTGAAAAAACAGTTCTGTGAACAAAATGCCCATCTTGAATACAATAAAATTTCAGAAGTGTAGGCATTCAAAACAATGGTTGTTCTAAGGGGGTAGGAAATGTGTGTGTGTGTGTGTGTGTGTGTGTGTGTGTGTGTGTGTGTGTGTGTGTGTGTGTGTGTGTGTGTGTGTGTGTGTGTATATATATATATATATATATATATATATATATATATATATATATATATATATATATATCTATAATATATCATTGCTGGAGCCTTCCTGTGTCCTGACAGAGTGCTCTTCAAACTGAAGATATACAGAGCTGAGTATATTTTTCTTGCATTTCAGAGTTGTGTACTGGTAATTGTTGTTTGACTAATTTTATATAATTGCTGGCTGACTTCAGAGTTGTGCACTGTTATTTTTGCTTCACTGTATAGTTATTCAGATCTCTGCTGAAGGTGTTTCCCCCCCTCCCCCTATTTCTCTGTGTCTTAAGTTGGTATAACTGGTTTTACATCCTGTGTGTTATCTGACCATCTCAAGGATTACTTGCATAAAATTAGACCCTCTTAGTAAAAGTCTGCATATCATTGCTGGAGCCTTCCTGTGTCCTGACAGAGTGCTCTTCAAACTGTCTGGAGATATACATATAGCTATGTCAAGAATCTCAATGACAACACTCAGATCTGCTCTGAGTTACAGCACAATGGCACTAAATATACAGACCCAACTGATATTGCCAACATCCTAGCAGATAGGTTCAGTGGTAACTTTACCCCCTTTTCACCCCCTAATTGTAAGCCAGTCTATGTTTATGTCCCCTAGAATGATGGTTTCATTAAGGATGGTCTGTGAGAGGTGGTGTAAGATGTTCTCCAGTATACTAAGATTATCACCGGGTGGATGTAGATTGCTACAACACTTATGGTGGTAAAGTTGGTAGGTTTGGGGTAGTTATTGCGAGGTGTTCATGGAAGAGTATGGCTACCCCTCAGCTGATAACCTACACTCTTACTTCCTACATATAGCTGCTGAACCCCTAGCCTATCCAGTATCCATACTGATCAACCGATCTATCTCTGAATCATATATTCCATCAATATGGAAAACTTTCTATACATTACCCATACATAAAGGAAGTGATTCTTCTGATATATCAAACTTCAGATCAATTGCTATACTGTCTCCCCTCTCAAAGATTCTTGAGAAATGCATTCACAAGCAGATAATGCAATACCTTCTCCAACAGAACCTTCTAACACACACACAACATGGATTTCATCCCAAACACAGCACAACACCTGCACTAATATCTTTCATTAATACTGTATCACTGTCCCGTGACAACAATAAACTAGTCTCATGTCTGTTCTTTGACCTGTCCAAAGCCTTTGACAATGTCTCCCATCCCCTCCTCCTAGACAAACTCTCTCACCTAAGATTCTGTCCTCCCACCATATCCTGGTTTTTCAGCTATGTCTCTAACCACCAGCAAGCTGTTAAATGGCACTCTGCTCTTTCTCCCCCCCTAAGTGTCCCAAAGGGTGTCCCCCAAGGATCCATACTGAGGCCACTGCTCTTCAATATTTTCACCAACCTACTTTACACTTCTTGTCCCAACTCCACACTTATACAATATGCTGATGATTCTACAGTCATCACCATTGCTGACAATCCATCTGACCTCCACTCTATTACCCAAGCATCATTCAACACCATAGAGACATGGCTTTGGGACAACAAATTAATTCTCAGCCCTAAGAAAACTAAGCTCCTCATCAATCTCAAAACAACATTTTTCATCCTATCTAGCAATAACACTGTCATTACCTCTGACCCTACACTAAACTGCTAGGAGTCATAATAGATGATCAGCTTAAATTTGATCTCCAAATCACCACCTGTATCAAAAAGACTCACCAGAAACTCGGACTCCTTTACTGAAACAAAAGACATTTAACCAACTCAGCCAGAATAACTCTCTCCCATGCATTTCTTCTTCCCACCCTCCTTTATAGCTCTCAATTATACACAAATCTTAACACCACACTCATAACCAGACTTGAAACTAAGTATAATAAAATTGCCAGATTTGCTGCAAACCAGACCTACAAATCACACCATTGCCTATCTCTTAAACAATTGCAGTGGCTCGAATTCCCTCATTTGCTGCTATTACAGCAACTGTTAATTATCCACTCCATCCTCTATCTACCATCTTTCTGCCCTAACCTTCAATCAATTCTAACTAAATATTCCCCAACCAAGACACTACATAGCTCGGACCAAGACTTCCTACAGATCTATAAACCCAAAACCAAATCAGGGTGTTTACTCTATAACTATAACCCTGCTACAACTTGGGACCAACTACCCCTAGCAATTAGGTCCCTTGACCAAACAAAACATTTCAAACTAGCCACTCGGGAATACCTAATAAATAAATGGTCCTGCCATTGTAGTCCTCCTCCCTGAAACTACCTAACCCTAGCTTCTGTCTCTCATCCCTCCTTTCTCTTCCACTGTCTGTCTTCATATCCATCTACCTCTCTGTCTCGTTGCTTAACCTCTACATTACCTTACTACTCCATCTGTACCTATACTGTATTTAACTACTTAGAAATAATGAACACTGTTTTCCCTATATTGGCATTGTACCTAAGTTTTTGTTGTAAGAATTCTGACATTGTACTCTACTGCTTTTCTGTAGGATTTGTTGTAAATGCCTTTTGCAGTTTGATCTCTAAAATTTGTACCCAACTGTTTTCTGTAAAATTCTATTGTAAAATGTTATTTCTCTAACTAATTGTTTTAGCTGCCAGTGCAATTTTCTTGCTGACTGAATGTAAAATGTTAATACTGACTGTGGAGCTTTTCTCCTCGGGTCTCCACTGAAAATGAGCTAATGCTCAGCTGGACTAACCTGGTTAACAAATGTAAAATAAATAAATGAATAAATTTATAGAATTACGGCATTACATGCATATGCAACTGGCAAGGAAACAGAGAATCTGTTTCATCAAATATCAGACTATGCAGTAGTTAACATGAAAATTATAATTGCAGGGGACTTTAATTGTGATTTAAAGGGAAGATGTAAAAAGAATGGGAAAAATGTAAAAAAAATACAGGAATGTGGTAAATTAGCTGTGTGAAAAAAATGCAGTGGACTTGTAGAGGGGGGCACTTGGATCTGGAATTGATTATTTTGTATTACTGAAAATCTTAGAGCTAGAAGATGTTGAGACAACTGTAACCTTTTTTAAGCTCATTTTTGCAATATGGATGGTGTGATGGAAGAAAGAGAGTAGATTAAATCTGATGGCTTTTGTATTATGGGAAAATAACAGATATGTCAAATGTTTATATGATCCCAGAAAAATAGAAAAAGGAAATAGTGCAACTGATGTTTTCTTTCATATAGAGTTCAAAATTAAACCCAGTGAACAAGTGTGTTGTGTATGTTCTTCTTCTTTTGGCTTTTCCCAGTTAAAGTTTCTTAATCCAAGAACCTAAAGCAAACACTGACACTGTGTGCAGAACCAAATACAAGTAAGCAGCCCAAGTGTATGCGGAGAGAATTTTCGGATGGAATGCCTTTAAGGTAGCCATGTTTTAGTAAAGGGAACGTATAAAGTTAATCAATTAGTATACACAATCAGTTCTGAAGACATCCCATTTGAAATTTGAATGGAACTGCTTAATTGATTTGGTGGTACTAGATCATTTTTTAACAAATGCATTGTGTACTCCTTTGGAATGTTTCCTATAGCAATAACCCACGCCTGGGTGTGGGTAATGCTGGATTTACCCACAGTTGGCGTGGTTTGGTGATGAGGGTGAAGCTCGAGTGGCCAAACAAAGCCAACTGTGGGTAAATCCAGCATTACCAACACCCAGAAGTGGGTTATTGCTATTATAGAATGACATTATTTAAGAAAAAAAATAATTACTTTTCTTAAATAATGGCATTGTATAATGCCTCCTTGCTGCCCTTCCGCAGCTGTCTGGTATTCTGCAGCAGTTCTGATGTACTGCGCATGTGTATGCCTACGTAGTACATCAGAGCTTTGGGCAAAAGCAACGGAGAAAGCAAGATCTCCATTGCTTTTTACTATTTCGCTATGTTAAATGGGTTTAACATAGCAAGACAGCTTTAAAAAAAGCAATGGAGAATCTCTGTTGCTTATTTTAAAGCTGTCTCGCTATGTTAAACCCATTAAGCATAGCAAGACAGGTTTAAAAAAAAAAGCAACGGAGAAAGCAAGATGTCCGTTGCTTTTTACACACTGTCTCGCTATGTTAAAGGAGTTTAACATAGCGAGACAGCTTTAAAAAAAGCAACGGAGATCTCCGTTGCTTTTTTTAAACCTGTCTCACTAAGTTAAACTCCTTTAACATAGCGAGTCAGTGTTTTAAAGAAGACTTATACTAATGGAAAAAGTCCGGGCGACCGGACCTTTTTCCATTAGTATAAGTCGATTTACAACATGCACGCTGACCAATCAGCATGCACGTTTTGGAATATTAATGGGGGGTCATGGTATAATGGTAGATTTTTCATGGGAGAAGGACTACTTGGTTTGGCATAGTGACTCCCTCCTTTTCAATCTGCTCCACGTGTAGTTGGGCTAGTTTGATAATCAAGTTATTTACTCTGCTTCTTTAAAGTTGTAGAGAGCATTAAGTTGGGCAAAGGAAGAGAATGAAAATTTAGTAGTGAGAATGTTTAAATATAAATACAAAAATGCTGGGAGATGATGTGAATAAGAAAAGGTAGAAAAATAATATGTAAATGAATGAATTAAAACTACCAAGGAAAATACTATCAAGGAAAAAATGATGACACAGAGAAGGATAGAAGTATGTGGCATAATGTGATGGAACAATATTATTATGTAAATCCCTAGGAAAATTTGTTAGAAGAAGTGACTAAAGCCATTAAAATAAGGAAAAAGTGCTATACAAAGATAATGCCAGGATTTGCTATGGAGACTGGTAATAAATAAGTTACCAGTAAAGAGGAATATGCCATGTAAAAAGACAGTTGAAAGAGTGTCTGTATTTTGTGGGGAGGAAGAAACAACAGACCATATTTTTCCCTTCAAATGTAAAACAGTGGTGAAACAGAAAAAAGATCTGTGGACAGAAGTTTTTTGAGAATATTAATGACAGAAAGAATATAGATATAACATGATTATGTATGTATATTGTAAGAATAAAAAGAAATATTTGAGAAGGGCAGATCAGCACTTATTTTATGTAGTACGAGTTATTGGAAATGGAAGATTGAATGTAATTTTGTTTAATGGGAAAAGGATTTTGGCAAATATATTGAGAAAAATCAGATTATGGTTGTGGAAGGAGTGGGGGACAATTATGGAACAATAACAATGAGGATGTTATAAGAAAAATGATAGAATTAGAATATAGAAGTGTGTGCGTGTTTTCTTTGAAAGCATACATTTTCTTATTAGGTTAAATAAGACATATACATGTAAACTCAATATGCCATGTACTTTTTATAGAGAAAGCTATTAGAGAGTTTAGTGTCAAGATTTATGAGCATTTGCATGCTGTTTACAAATTGGATATAAGCAATGCTTTGGCCAGACATGTTCCATTTGGATTTAATTGCGACTAATGTCAATAATAATTATTTTATTTAGTGTAATAGACCAGGTTATAAATTATGAATGCAGATCTGATGCAGAAGATGAATGGACTGGAAGGAATACTACTGGCAGGTTAGGTTCGATGCCTGCATGTTCCCAGGTTTAAATGACAAAGAAAATAAAAAAAAAATCTTAAAATTGTGTTCCAAAAGAGATAGTTAAAGCATTGATGTTATTTAATGTGTGGTAATAGTGTAATTAATTAGTTATGTTAATTAATTAGTTAGGCATGTATTTAAATGCTTGATTGATGCAAAAGGGGATAGTCTCCTGAAGTTCTGCTTAGAACGAAAGTGCCACTATCCTAATCAAGTGTGTGTTTTAGTTTATGACTAGTTTTTTTATATATATGTTTCATTTTATTGGTGTTTGCATTTGTTGGTTTCTTACTTTTTATTTCATGTGAATGTATGGGATGTTTCGGCTAATGATCATTTCTTATTTGTGTGATACCCTGCAAAATAAATAAAAATAAAGTAAAAGTCATTCTTAATATGTTGAACTATAACTTAAATACTGCCATTGTGCGTTTTTCCTCTTCAATGCCATCTCTGCTATGTCTCCAGTGTAGGTCACAGTACAGCCCTCTTATCACAGAAGGAAATGTTGTCCTTAGTTTGGATTGCATGATTTTTTAATTAAAGGATGTGTTGAGGATTGAGAGAAAAGTTATATTTTTGTCCTGCTGCAACTTTTCACTAAAAAAAAAGTTACTTTTCAAAACTGAAAATGAAGGTTTTCCACCCCCATACTCTTATAATTGCTCCCAGTGCTGTCTCAATATCAAATGTAGACATCATATATTATTATTTTTTTCATATCAATATAATGTAAATAATTCTAAAATATTTGTGTTTTATGAAGCTAAATAATGTTATTTAATAAATCTAGGAAATTACTGAAATACATAATAGTTAATTAGGCTATGTTAAATAGGTTGATCTGTTAAGTTACACTTCTGTTTTAAAATCTATATTTATAAGGGTTTTTTTGGGAGGTTTACTATGAATAATCATGTGTCATTTAACTGATGCAGTTAAGTACAATTGTAAAGGTTTACAACTTTGGGAACTTACACCACAAAATTGCAATACTCCAAAGGTCATAAAATGTGCATATTTTTTTCCTGCATCTCTGACCAACATGGAAGCAAGCCCACTTTAAGTTTATAAACATCACCTTTTGAAGGTTTGTTTTATGACATGCTCCAGACTGTGGTAAAAATCATGGCAAAGTTTCACGGGACCAGTGAAATACTACAGATTTATCACCTTCTGAAGGACTGTTGTAGCATTTAAAACCTTGTAATTTCAGACTACTCTGGTACAAACAGCTCTCTTTCTTACAAAGCCTGGCTCTGCATGCATTAAGTCCCTGCACCAGTCACATAATTTGAGGTACAGTATCACATTCTGTCTCTGTCTTTATTTCTCTCTCTTCAGTTTACCAGGTAAACTCAGCTGAACTCAGCATTGTGTTGTTGGTGTTAAAAAGCCATAGCATATTTTACCTGTACTTTACAAGTGAGTCACCACTCTGCTCATATTATGGATCCATTTTGGTAAATCACACAGGGTTTACCTTTTATGTCAGTTTTATACCATCTGGACATGTATATTTCAGTGTATATTCGGGGAAGTGTATGTTTTATTAAAAAAGCTTAAGCAGAAATTACTTGAGGGTTGCAATTAGGGATCTCTGTTTGGAATGGGTAGATCCTATATAGCTAGCCAGTGAGTATGCTGCTGAAAGAGTTAATCCTAAACAGCTAGATCAAGATTATGCAGATGTCACAGTCATATAAGATGTTATAAGAGAGTTATATGGACTCCGTTAAGAATTCTGAGTTCTGGGATGATGATCTGAAGCAGATTTAATGATGTTTTGAGTTGGGATCTTAAGCAGGATGAAAAATAATTCCTAAAGTGCTAATTGCAACCTACCATCTGAAGCCAAGTCAAGGTAGCTACAAAAAAGTTACAATATGTTCTTGTTCCACCCACTGTCAGCTTTACTTCAAAACCTAACTCATTCTGAAAAAAAATCAAACCATCTGGCAATGACACATCCTTTAGGTCTCTGGATAACAGTAAATAGTAAGGCTTCCCTCCTTGATATGAAAAAAAAGCTCTGAAAATTGATTTATAAAGGACTTTTTAAAGTGCTACAGCAGTTTAATTAAGGTTTTCTTTAATATGAAAAAAAATTATTGTTTTAAAAGCTAGGAAAAATAAAAGTATGTTAAAATATGACAATGAAGAAATAGTTTGCATATTTTTCTCTAACAAATGGCAATATAAAAACTGAGGTCTGGTACCAACTATCTGTAACAAGTATTCTGGCTATTACTAAAGAGGTTAGCATTTGAATGATTTTTGTAATCAGACTGTTTTCATACATGATACACTGAAACAGTTGATAAAAACGGTAAAATAACTATGTGCATAAAGTAGCTTTCAATGAGAGTGAATTAGCAAATAAGGCTCTTCAATATTAGGTAATGGCTTTAAATCTAATGAAATGATTCCTTGTCTTCGAAGCAGGTTCATGTGGAGACCAGAAATTGCAAAAAGTGTTTTCATTTCTTTTTTTTAAAAAAAATCGATTTGTAAGTCAGTGTTTGATGGGTGCAATATATACATGGATTAATCTTAGGTTATGCTGAATGAATAACGAAAAAGATATGTAGATTTTTATCTCCAGTGCCTTGACTTTCAAACCACTCATCAAGAACTTTAATTGATGGATCTTTCTCTTTCTATACTAATGAATTTATGACCAGTAACTGATGCCTTTATTTGAGACTACATGCAAAATGTACAGTATTGTCACCCGTGATTAATCAGTCAAGGGCAGTGCTTGTGAAATGTTTATTGTGGTTTGAAATTGGAGGTTGCCATTTGGTCTTTGAAGATTTGAATTCTGTCAAATTTGAAACAATTATTTCCAGGTAATATTGAAATGCACGTGGATCATTTTTTAGTTGTAGGAAAGAGAAAGTTTTCCAGTGATTCACAATGTTTTCTTTGAAAATAAATAAAGGAAAGTAGGAAATAAAAGAATGTTTCCATTAAGAAAAACATTAAACAAAATATGAAATTAATTTTGTTTGATAGAGTTGAAATATAATTGGTAATATCTTGTCTTTACTTATCTCTTAATGATATATTTTGTGTAGAAAATGGCATAGTAGATATGTCTGCCATTTATTAACTTCAGAACCAATAAATTAACAAAGTAAGGTTAAGTAAATGTCACTAGTTTATTATTTTTAGGATGTTTGTAGCTTTTCAGCAAACTGATATGCAATGAATTTCTATTAAGATACATTGACTCTTTGCCATTTTTTCACTTTAATTGACCTTATGGAACCCTTTGACATTTAAAGCTATTTGTTTCTTGACATGATAGAAATTTGTAAACACAGAAGCATCTTTAACTTCTTTTTTCTTCATTAAAGATCATAAGAGGAAGAACTTCTTACTTGTCATGTTTTACATGGAAAAGGCTTTGAGCAGCAGTTTTAGAGGTTTGTATGCTATATAGCTTCATGAAGTACCTTTTATTGCTTGCTAATTTTTTTAACAGAAAAGGTTTATCATCACAAAAAGAAGTGCATTAATCATTTATGATTTATGACAATAGTGTTTGGTTGTAGTAAACGGTGCCTTAATCGATACATGCTGCAGTATTAGACTGAATTTCTGTAGTAACAGTCTTAATAGTGTTGAACTTGTTTTATTTGTTACATTGTGAGTAATCATTAAACTGTGTGAATGATCTTATTGGTATTTTGGGCTTTGTTTCCCATTAGGAAATCCTAACCGTCATATCATTTAACATTTGGAATAGCCATTTGACATGCTTAGTGACTCTGAATACTGCCTGTGCTGTCACTCTGTGACATTCTTATCTTATGTTATATACATATAAGAATTTAGTTATTTTTACAGAATTTTTGTTTTTGTTTCATTTTGATTTGTCTGCTTTTTTTTCTGAATACTCTTACAAACAGATATGCATCCTTGTTTTGGAACTATTATTGGAAGGAAATAATGCAGAACATTTAACTAGAAGCTTGAGAAATGTTTCAAAACTAAATACACTACTTTATATTTCTTGTACTAACATCGCATTGCCGTCCATGTGTGTGTGTGTGTGTGTGTGTGTGTGTGTGTGTGTGTGTGTGTGTGTGTGTATTGCATGCTTGTCAGCGTTTGTCTTTGAAATGGCTAAATTTAATGTAGATGTATCAGAAATCCAGTGAAATTATCTCAAGTTCTGTCCTGTTTAAAAAATACAGTGAATGGTGATGAAGTATAGCATATGATAGGTAGATGTTTATGTTAGAAACTTTTAATTGTAAAACCATTTTTAAATCAGCTCATATTGCATTTATAATAGAGGGACTGGCATTTTAATACATCATAATTTTTATTTTTTGATTCAGGACTAATATGAAAGTAATAGTTTTACTGGAAAGCAGCTAATACAGTAACAAGTAATCAACTTACATAATAAGTATTTACCTCCATGAGCTTCTTCTTAAAAGTTCAAAATTTGTAAAAGCTGTTTGGAAAGGGTCTGTAATTGTTGAAGAAGACAGTAATTATTTAAAACATGCTAATAGTGATGCTGCTCATACTCCAAGATTTTAATAGTGATGATGTTCATACTCTAAGATCCTAATAGTGATGCTGCTCATACTCCAAGATCCTACTAGTGATGGTGCTCATACTCCAAGATCCTAATAGTGATGCTGCTCATACTCCAAGATCCTAATAGTGATGATGCTCATACTCCAAGATCCTAACAGTGATGGTGCTCATACTCCAAGATCCTACTAGTGATGGTGCTCATTCTCCAAGATCCTAATAATGATGCTGCTCATACTCTTAGATCCTAATAGTGATGGTACTCCTACTCCAATATCCTAACAGTGATGATGCTCATACTCCAAGATCCTAACAGTGATCATGCTCATACTCCAAGATCCTAATAGTGATGCTGCTCATATTCTAAGATCCTAATAGTGATGATGCTCATACTCCAAAATCCTAATAGTGATGGTGCTCATACTCCAAGATCCTAATAGTGATGGTGCTCATACTTCAAGATCCTAATAGTGATGGTGCTCATACTCCAAGATCCTAATAGTGATGGTACTCATACTCCAAGATCATAATAGTGATGGTGCTCATACTCCAAGATCCTAACAGTGATGGTGCTCATACTCCAAGATCCTAACAGTGATGGTGATCATACTCCAAGATCCTACTAGTGATGATGCTCATACTCCAAGATCCTACTAGTGATGATGCTCATACTCCAGGTTCCTGCTATTGATGATACTCATACTCCAAGATCCTACTAGTGATGGTGCTCATACTCCAAGATCCTACTAGTGATGATGTTCATACTCCAAGATCCTAATAGTGATGGTGCTCATACTCCAAGATCCTAACAGTGATGGAGCTCATACTCCAAGATCCTACTAGTGATGGTGCTCATACTCCAAGATGCTAACAGTGATGGTGCTCATACTCCTACTAGTGATGGTGCTCATATGCCAAGATCCTACTAGTGATGTTCATACTGCAAGATCCTAATAGTGATGGTGCTCATACTGCAAGATCCTAACAGTGATGCTGCTCATACTCCAAGATCTTAATAGTGATGATGCTCATACTCCAAGATCCTAACAGTGATGGTGCTCATACTCCAAGATCCTAATAGTGATGGTGCTCATACTCCAAGATCCTAATAGTGATGGTGCTCATACTCCAAGATCCTAATAGTGATGGTGCTCATACTCCAAGATCCTAATAGTGATGGTGCATATACTCCAGAACATGCAATACTAGCTGTGAAAATATTTAAGAAGCTGTGGATGTCTACACTGCATATATTTTAGCTGTAGCCCTATATTTGCTTACATTTCTTAAATATAATTACATCTCCAGATTAGGTAACATATATATTTCAAGAGATATTAAGAATGTTTTCTTACCAAGAAGCCCATTATCATCACCATCAAATCATGATATAGTCTTGGTTAGTGTAAAATGTAGTAAGACTGGCCAGTTTCAAATTGCTTAATTAAATCTCCAAGATGAATCCAAAATGGTTAAAAACACAGTTAAGAGATTAAAAAGACAAAATGACCATAAAATGCACATTGCCTGCATGGTGACATGACACATACAAGTACTTATATACATGAAGCTGATAAGATATCGGGAAAAAAATCACTGGACTAGTTGACCCAGTATAAATTAATCAAAAAAGGGACGTAATGGGCCAGATTCCAAACGAGATGCTTTCAGTTTAATTCTGTCCTGATTCCAATAGAGCTGCTCTCAGTGTAGGTGACCTACTTTGGTGTAAGGCCTATCTATAAAAAGGTTTAATCAAGGACCATGTACTTAAAGACCTGCTCTCAGTACAAGTGATCACTTACACTGAGAACAAGTCTTTTAGAATCATGCCCAGTGTGTGACTTTATCTTGGAAATTAAGGGTTGAGTTAAACAGGTAGAAAGGATCATTCTCAAATTCGGAGGTTATAGAACTCTCATAGTTTCAGAGAACTTGAAGGATCTTAGAATCATAGGAACTTACTAGGCTAATGGTCTTAGAAGCTGTTTAGGCCAGCAAATTTGCTATATCCCCTGATTTTGTATAGGAAGTCCCAATTAAGGTTCCTTACAGAACTAAAAAAAAACTTCTGGTTATCCTTAGCATGGGAGGCTATTTTTGGCTCAAATGTGTCTTTGGTGTGGACTTGATTAAAGTCCCCTGAGTTGCTTATTGAGACCGATGAAGGAGTTTTTTGTCTTTTGGGCATAACCCTTCCAATTTTAGACAGGATATTCTTTCTTTTGTTGTACAACCTATTTAAACTGGGTAACCACCAAGAGGGATTTGAAGTTTAGCCTTGGTTTATTTATTTTTGGCACTGCTGTTTCTGTGCAGTTATTTACATGCTTGTATAGGGTTTCCATAAGCAATGCCATGTAGGTCACCATGTTTGAAGGGGCATGGAATTTTGTTATGCTTTCACTTAATAGGATGTAGTTAGTCTTGGAAATGTTCTTAAAGGATCTGGGATTTGTTGGGAGTTCAGCCTTTTATATTTATTTCAAGGGTTACCACTTTGTGATCTGATCTGACCAGTGAGAACATTACAGTGGAGTGGGGGGGTTGAAACATTCTCTCATACTTGTGGGTACCAGATTTAGGATATTTGCACCCATAGTAGATATTCAGATTAGCTGTTCTAGGGTGTTTGCTTTGACAAAATCCAAGAATTGTTGAGCCTGCATGTTATTGTTTGTGTATGAATTTGGTGATGCTGAATAGTGAATGATTCCAGTACATTCAAGTATGTGGTATGATTATACAGGGTCATAGGTCGGGACCTATAGCTAGCAAGAATATGGTACTGGAGATTACCTAAGGTTAGGTGGACATTGAAACCCATATTGTAGGAAACAATCTTTCATCATACTTTGGGTTACATGACAAAAAGGAAAATACATAGCCCAGATGGTATATGTCATAAGGTATATTAGACTGACATGGAAAATATTCTTAGTAGGTTGTAATACCCTGTTCAGTTTTAATGTACATAGATCCTTGGTCATGGCTGATTTCTCTGTCACTAAGCAAACTAACAGTGATTTTCTAATTCATTTGACTAATATGTGTGTGTGTGTGTGTGTGTGTGTGTGTGTGTGTGTGTGTGTGTGTATATATATATATATATATATATATATATATATATA
This sequence comes from Protopterus annectens, assembly GCF_019279795.1. NCBI lineage: Eukaryota > Metazoa > Chordata > Ceratodontiformes > Protopteridae > Protopterus > Protopterus annectens. The sequence continues at coordinate 649,548,436 of NC_056750.1, forward strand.
TATATATATATATATATATATATATACATATACATACAGATAGAGAGAGAGAGATCAGTCACGATTTTATTGTTACTTGGTGAAATACATTTTTAAAACCTGGCTTGATTGACAGTAACACTCTATACTTTAGGAAATATGTATGCTACAGCTGTATTAGAAATGTTGGTTGCAAATAGGAGAAAACCATTTCAGTAATAATTTATTTATTTATTTAACATTTGTTTAATAATATTTACTCCTGCACCTTAACCTGTTGCTAATGACAGTATTTTATATCGAGTCTACCTCCTTTATTTCAGCTTTCTCTTTCATACATAATGTAGTATTAATAGTTGCTCTCTTCTCTTATGGCGTTTGTGCTATTTCTGAAAATTGCTCTCTGTGTGGTTTGCTATAGATGTGGTTGCAATTTAACTAATACTTTGTGGTTCATTATTAAATATCTCTTTCTTTTGTTGGCTTTATATCACTTAATGAAATTATTATATTTGCTGCAATACAGACACTGTTTGTACTTTGCAAGACAGTTACTTTTAATCCCCCTTAGAATTGTCTACTAGATTGACTCCACGACATGATCTGCATCACTGTAATGTATTCATTCCTCCAATGAAGGATTTTATGTTGGTCGGGAGAAGACTCAGTGATCCTTACACTGGGCTCCCATAGCAGAACAGGATGGAGATCCCTATAATCCATTTTTTCTCCATCAATGTCCATCAGCATGCTCAATCCAGAATGATATCATGGACAGCCTGTTCCCAGGGCGGGTCCTCTGGCCATTCATTCCTTGGTATGTGCTTTCCAGCTCCATCCCTCTATGGGAGGATGAGATTCAGTTTGCTAAATGTGCACCAGTCATTCTATGAGTCCTCTGAAGCAGACCACTAGAACTATAGTGCAGCTGCCTACAGTGGTACAGTGGTGAAGCATGCATGACTCCACATAACTTGTCTGAAGATACAGTACAAAATACTGCTTGGTAGCATATGCTTTGCAGTTGTCCTCTTCTTGGGTGCATTATTAGTGTTCCCACTAGGTATCGCCCAAGCAGTGAGACAAAGCATCCTACCACCATGCTGGATTGGCAAGTCAGCAGTGGTCGCTAACTCCTGCCCTTTCCTGTCCATCCCATTCAGCACCAATGCATTAATCAAACATAGGCTTTCTAGGCTGCAGTCCCAGCTTCGTCTCTCTGTTATTTTCACAAGTTCACTCCAGTTGTTATTGTGAAGAAACTACCCTTCACATTTTCTTAATTTCAGAATTAAGCTGGGAGTTCCTCTCATACATATGGCATTCTGCACATTTTATGACTTGATTGTTAAGCTAGACTGAACACATGACAAAGAATGTACTTATTCTTTATGTTTCTATCTGATTTTTACCTTATAGCTCCAGAGTTCTCTTGACACTTTATCAAGTCGTTCAATGTTGGTCTTGACTCCCTAAGCATTGTCTTTCTCCTTGTTTTTATCTGCAAATATATCTCTGTTACTTAATTTTAATTTTGATATTTATGTCCGTGAAACTAAAATTATTGCCCAGAATCACTAATTTAGCTTGATACAGCTAGTGTTTCAATGGTTATGTTACATTCACTGTCTCCTAAATAGGTATTTTTATGACTTTCAAATTAATTTATAAGTTCATATTTGGCATCCTGACATTTTGAAAATGTATATATAGTTCATTGATATTTTCTTAGGCTAAAGATAATTTATAAGTTTGCTTTCCATCTTGATAGCTGTCTTTCTCAGGTACGTATTACATATGAACTTTCTGTCTATTTTTTAAAGTATCAGAGTTTTTTTGTGTATCTCATGACTTTAATGCAGTGAAATAATGTTCAAGCTTTAATATCTATTTTTGGCAACTTTAGCTCAGTGAAATTTGTTAATTGCCCAAGTGAAATAGTAATAATATGAACATTTAGATTATATTTGAGAAGTTTTTATTTTTATTTTTATTTTATTTTATAGTCAAACTGGATATACATCCATTTTCAGTGGAGAGGTGGAGAAAAAAACTCCACTAACTACTTAACAACTACAAAAAAAAATATACAAAAATATAGATAAAAAGAAAAAAAAATTTAAAAAAATATCTTTCAGAATGTATATACACAAGAGTACAATATGAGACTTCGCAGGAGAGATAGGTTAGATAATTTACTAGGTAATTATAATGTAACTTACTGAATGAATTCTTTAGTCTAAGCTTATTGAAGCAGTCCTAAAATCATATGAAAAATTGACCAGAGTTCAAAAAGATTTTCTCTGCCATGTTAATTGGCTAGTGCAGGTTGATCGATTAGTGCAAAGGAGAGAATCTCTGTTTCAAAGACGTGGTAAAGCTGTCCAGAGAAATACCTCATTAGTGGATAATTGCCTATGCAAACATATCCACACATATACACACAAATATGACCCATAAACACTCCCAAAATTTCACGATATCTACCTGTTGTCAAGGTATGAGCCAGAGTTATTCCAATGGGATAAATGGATGAATCAAAAAAAAAGAAGCAAATTAGTAGTGAACTCGGCCTTAAAAAATGTAAAACCGACACCAAAAATAAAACTCAGGCCAAGAAACGTCAAAGACTCAAATTAATAAAAAATAAACGTAAAACGTAAACTTGCAAAGCTTTAGGGCTTAGCCCTTTTTCAGTGCAACATATACAATTAAAAATTCTAATCATGTATATAAATAATATAGTAGAAACACAAGAGTATGAGTGGATAGTTAGGCTTGCTGCAGATAAATATCCAGGAATTAATGCTGTTATTAACTTGAAACCTATTTTGATAAAGAAACAAATGCAGTATAAATAATTAAGAAATTATTATAAATTAATAATTATTATTTTACCTTAATAAATTTTATTATGGTTGAGAGATCACATGTTATGAAACATATGGCAAAGTTGTAGCATGTGATTTTAAATTGTTATACAGGTAATTAGAATTATTAATCGTATATGTTGCACTGAAGAAGGGCTAAGCCTGAAAGCTTTCTATGTTTTTGTTCTTGTTTTACATTTATTGTTTTATTAAATTGATTATTTGACTTTTCTTGGCCTGAGTTTTATTTTTGGTAAATGGATGAATGCCATCTTTGTGACAGCAATCAGTTTTTCTCCTTGTGGAGGAATTAACTCCGAAGAATGAATCTCTGAATTGCTGTGCCATCTTAATCTTCTTCTGATGCCATTTCCTGGACAAACAGATTGTTAATTTGTATTAGGTGCTACTCTGGACTGCTGCATTTACAAACAACCTTTCCAGTAAGACCACACTGAAGACTACAGCCACCACCAAGGAAAGACAGTAGAGGGAGACTGATCTTTAAATCTGTCAGGCTTACCTCAATGTGAAAACCTTCCAGGTTAAGGCTTCTGTATTACAGTAAGCCTTTCTGAGCTGTTTCAGTAGCATAAAGGGATAAAGTCATGAATACAGAACAGTCAACCCTGGTTCAAATAGTGGCTCAGGCAACTAATGGAACAGCAGGGGAGGGATGGGTGTGCCCATCCTGAGGAGAGGGGCAGGTAGTTATGTGGGCATTCTTTGTGTCGATCCCTGGTGGAATTTAAGGGGCATAGTTCAAGGAGGAGTAGGGATGGTGGGCATGGCTTAAGTGCTGAAGTGGGGTGATAGAGCGCATGCCCTATTGCTTGCTCACCCGTTGACTGTACCTTGAATGTACCACTGATACCACATGAGAGGGAGAAGTAGCTGGTAGGGCATAATGAAAAAATGCACAGTGCAATGGTGATGACAAAGACCATCAAGATAATCTTGGGTTCCAAGACTTGCCCAAGCTGAATCTGAGTAAGTCTGTGGGAACAGAGAAACTGAAATACCTCAAGTGGACATGGAGATTTGCATAGAAAGGCCACAGAGTGATCCAGGCACCAGAAAACAACTGTCTGAATCACAATGATTATTTTTCCACTGCATGATAGAATACAGTGAACTATTACTTTATATCTGAATATGTCAGTACTGCCTGTATAGCTTTTCTGCATATATTCTCTTAAGTAATATTTTCTTGCTTTCATGACCGAGTTATTTAAAGGAAATTGCATTTAGTTTCAAAGCCATCTAGTGTTCTCTTGCTGTTATCAAATGTACTACCTTTTAATATAATAGTAATCCTTCTTGTAGATCATTCAGTTTTGCCATTACTGCTGCTGCTATGTTATCATATTGTGCACGTTTTCAGGAAGGACCATCTCATGTTAATAATGATAGCCAAACAGGCATACAACGAAACTGTCTTTTAGGGCACGCCAGTATTAATTAAAAAATAGTACTACATTAAAATTATACTAACCACAAAACAAAAGAAAACTCTTCAAAATATTTGGCTATTAACTCTCACACTACCACTTACTATCACTTAATGAGGAGTTGCAGTCGTAGATGCTTACTTAGAGCAACTGATAGCTTTAGATCAGTTTTCAACACTGAGTCAGAACTCAAACTAGAAGTCAGTAGAAAAGACTAACCAATGTGTAGAAAGTAGATGAAAGCTACATCAAATCACAGTCATTGTGCACAAACCATTATTACTATTACTGAAGAGCTGGCGGTCACTACAACTTCATGTTACAGCAACCAGTGGCTGTCTCTCTCGCTCTGGCACATTTGGATAAGCCAACTTTAAAAATTCAAGAGACCAGTCCTTCACAGACATGTAATGAATATTTCATATCCAGGGAAAATATGGTTGCTATTGGATATAGTTTTAGTAATCCTTGGTCAGATCATTGCACATATTGGCTACACTCCAGGTCAGTTATATAGCATGTAACAGAGAAGATAATTAAAAAGGGGGCTTTATGAAAACCATAACAATCCCAAGTCTAGCACAGCAAGCAACATTTCAACTATATTTGGTATAACCATATAACCACAGTCTAAATCCATCTCAGTGACGGTGCTTTTTAATGAAAGATAACCTCTTTTTTGTCATACACATTTTAGAAAACTGTTAATGTTTTCTGCTACCTTTCATTTGACTCATTCATTCATTTGCTTATTTCACAATACTTGCTTTAACCTATTCAAGGCTGAAGATAAGGAGAAAACAAAGGGAACATGTCCGGGGTGGTATGATATCAGTTCATCACATGACGAGAAATTGCAAGATAATAATGTGTAAACATTTTATTTTCTTACTTGTAAACATGTTCTTACTAAGATTCTTTTACTGAAACACAGATCTTTTTTCACTTAATGCATATTTAGGGGAATTTGATTTTTTATTATTTTGTTAATGCCCATCAACAAACGCTTTCCTACTGAGATCTAAATTCCATTAGACACTTTAGCAAATATGCTATTCATTTTTCTCCCGTTCTGTCCCAACTTCATATCATGTTATCCCTGGATAAAGACTCAGGCTTATAAATGATACAGTCTCACCTGTCTATCTTCCAAGTCTCTGTATCTTTTCAGCAGAATGGGAAAATATATGTAGCACACCCACAGGTGTAGCTGAAGTAGATATGGGTTCCTTTCTACCTGACTCTGGTGACACCCCTTCTTTAAGCCCAACACCCCAAGGTGGCAAGTGATAACAGATTTTGTTCTAAGTGACACTTTAGTTTAAGAGGCAATAGCACAACAACAAACTATTTCAATAGTGCGCCAGTTAGCAGTAAGGCAGAGTGAGATATGCATGTAATGAAACCATACATTCACCCTCTTCCCCAGAACTCAACAGAAAATATCTTGACATTCAAACATGCACACGAAGGCAATATCAATGAGCAGTAAAGCTTTTATAATGCAGCAATACAGACACAGAAAAAAAATGCAATGTCATTAGTAATGTCTTTCGGCTTTTCCCGGTTAGGGGTCACCACAGCGGACCTCCGGTCCGCTAATGATTGGCAGTGGATTTTTACAGTGTCGAGTTGCCAGCCCAATGCTCAACCTTCAAAGAAGGCACACCCATTCATGCACGCACCTACCTGCATGTCTTTAACGTGAAGATGCAATGTCATTGAGCAGTAAAGATTCTTGAAGGCAGCAGTACTAACATGAGCAAAATGCAATGTCACTGAACAATAAAGATTTATAATGCAACAATATAAATATGAGAAAATGCAATGTCACTGAACAATAAAGATTTATAATGCAACAATACAAATATGAGAAAATGCAATGTCATTTAGCAATAAAGAGTCTTTAGGGCAACAGTACTAACACCCTCTATCCCCTAGATCAATCTAAACAGACCAACTATGAGACACTCTATTGTACCCTGTTCACTGGCCAGTGGCTACTTACAGTCCTACTGCCGGCATGATGGGGCCCAAGGTTGGAGCTCATATGGATCCCAGCTATTTGTAATCCACAAAGCATTTAGGGGTGATCCAGAAAAGTATAAAAATGATGGCCAAAAGCCTCTCACCACTCAGTCGAGAATATCCCAGCGACCAGGCACCACAGTTCCTCCAACGAGAAAAATGGAAAATCACCCGCCAGAACTCTGGTAGTCATTTATGGCATCTCTGCACTAGGCCCAAGGGAACTCCTTTTTATTTCTGACTCATATGAAGGTGTGGAAATACTGGTTTCAGACTTCTCTCCTGAATCCACAAAATACCATAATCCAGGATTTCAGCAAGAGAAAGACACAAACTGCTACCTCACTTCTCTGTCCCAAAACAGTAGAAGAAAAAAGATCCAATTATGCTGCAAGGCCCTTTTCCCTTCAGCTAGACTTTCAGTCTTCCCTCCTTCAGCTAGTGTTCCAGTCTCCTCTCTTTCACTTTCGAAATTGTCTTTTACATTCCTGAAAAGGAGCTCCACCTTGTGGTATAATGGAAAACTGCAGTCTATTACTTCTACAATGAAATACAGTGGGAGCTACATATATTTTACATGATGTGCCCCTCAAACTTCGGATTTGAATGTAAAATTACACTACATATATTTGACATGATGTGCCCCTCAAACTTCGGATTTGACTGTAAAATGACACAGTACATATGATGCATAACCACAATGAACACCACAGAACATAAGGGCTGCATTTATTAAGTCAGATTACTTTTTTCATTTCACTTTATAGCATAATTTTTTGTGGATTGTAAACTTTTAATAATAATTTGTACATTTTTGAATTTAGTGATTTGTATGTAACCATTTTAACCATGTTTCACTTTTGTCCTATTTTTATTTCCTCCTGTGTTTGTCTGTCTCATCACAATGCCTTCCTTTTTGCAAAATACTGGATTTAAATTTCTGCACTATTTCACTAGTACAAGTCAGATACCCACACAGAAAAGGACAAATCCCTAAATGGCTCTGAATAGAATCAGGGCCTTTGCATTATGTGTAGAAGGCCATACAACAGAAGTCCCTTTGTAAGCTGGCAATGCAATGTATACAATTAAAGCAAACTTTTCAGTGTAAAATCCAAACATGTTCCTAGCAAAGGGAAACATTTTGTTGTAGGATGTAAAGCAGTAAGTGCTGGGTATTGATGGACCTTTTTTCAAGTACTTGCAGTCATGTGTGCTAAAATTATTAATTTCCTATGCCACTCTGGATTAAGTTGCTGCTTGAGAAACAGTGACACTAAGGAACACTGCTCGTAAACCATGATTCAAAGAGACTTAGGCACACACAAAATGACAAGTACAATTCTTTTATGTTTCGTAGCAACTTAGAGTATTCCCCATACATTTTCAGAAGTGCTGAAATGAATGAGCTGCTTACAGATCTCTGTTGTCTTTTTAGATGTAAGCATGAAAAGATATTTGATGAATCATATTCAATGAAATTCCTAAGAGCTAATTCACTGAATGGGTGGTGACTAGATTAGTGATCTGATAACCAACCCTTCCATTAAACTGTCCGAAGGTTTGTAGAAAGTGTTTGATTTAGCCTCACATTTTTTATCTTGTCCCTCAAAAATTTTTATTTTTCTGGTAAACCACCGAGGACTGAAATATTGTTTATTGTTCAGAAAATGCATGTTGATGAAGCACTGTTGTTCTATTAACATTTTAAGTGAATTAGAGTGATATTTAAATAAAATGTTCCTGATTATGGGCCTTTGTATCTGCTTCTTGAGCAAAGGAGTTAAGAGCTATGTTTGCCACTCAGTGGATATATGGCGCAAAATCTCTTTTCAAATGAGGCATCAACCCATCTCACAGACACGCAGAAACACACATACACACACACACACACACACACACACACACACACACACACACACACACACACACACACACACACACACACACACACACACAAAATCTCCATCATACTGCATAAACATCTATAGATAATTCTAAGGAATTCCAATGCACCTTATCAGAAATATTTAGGGTGCACATTTATATATCCAGTAATTTTAAAAGAAAATATATGATTACATTCAAAGCCTTTCCTACTTATTTTGATTTGTTAATATCCATTTGTCAATGGTATGAGCATAGTTGCATCAGAATGGCAAACTATTTCAGTGATCAGTCATACAAGCATTGAAAATATTTGCATTTGGATAATCTTAAAGTATTTTTGACCAGCATACTTTTATAATAAATTTTTCCTAAAACATAAACTTAAGCTTGACATGTTGATAAAAATGGAACTATGTTAGTAGATTGAATGTTCAGAAAGTTAAACTTCATATGGTCGAGATCATATGATCAACTTTTTGAAAAGTCAAACAAAACAACAAAAATCTATACTTTTGCATGTGAACAAGCCCCCTTTGGACCCGGCAACACCCTTGCAAGTTATATATACTAACTGCAAGTTTGCACTACAAATGGTAAAAGGATAAATTCCTCAATCACCATTGAATCCCAATCTCCATACAAATGCTTCAAATTTTTGGAAAGTGAATCATATGGCCTCGACCTTATGAAGTTCAACTTTCCAAATAGTTGATCTTTTAAATGGAATCCATAAAAATACCATAACAATGACTGAGGACATTTTTCATAAAAATGTAAGTTAAAAAAGGTTTACTATCATGTACTTGCAACTTACTCGGCTGAACCACTTCATGTGAAATCCAACCCTCGAACGTTGGCAATATCGAACTCCTATATCGCTTAAGTGCAAATCTCACCCTTATCTTGACCCATGTTAATGCTCATCCCTAGATCACATTCAATTTGTAATTCAGCAATACCGGAGTTTGGCAATGCCAGTTTCTGCAGACATGAGTCGATTATATGGCCATTAGACTGAGTCAGCCGTGAGTATATGATAGTAAACCATTAAAAAAATATGGGCTGTGAGTATATGATAGTAAACCATTAAAAAAATGTTTTACGTGAATAAAAATACAGTATCTGAGGACATAGTAAATCACACAGATAGACTCAACATATAGCACATTATAAGTACAGACAGTACTTGTGGGTAGCCCACTGTGTTGACAAGCAAGCTATTAGCCTGCAAGGCATCTACCAAGAAGTCCAGGTATTAGGAGCACACTGGACAAACTGTTTAGCACTTATGAAATAAGGAGGAGTATGAATTATATACTGAAAAAGGGCAACAAGGTAACATAAAGTTGCATGGGAGATATGAAAGTAACAAGAATAAGGCTAAAGGAGAAAGAAAGAGAAATGATGATCAGGATAAGAAAATCATGTGCGCAGTCTAAGCAGAGAAGGACAGTATAACAGTGAGAATCAAACTGGCATACAAAACATTATAACCCTTAGCACTTCATCTAAAGAAAAGAAACAGTTAAAGCAAGTGTATCATATTGAATGCAGAAGTCTTTAAACAGCGAATTCAAGTGATGACTATGACGATGTACATAAGATTAAATAAGCATTCCAAGTTAAGCTGCAACAGTTGCTACATTTAAAAATAGTGGGAAATGCTAGGCTTAGCAATATCATGAATTCTTGCAAAAAAGTAGATAAACTAAAACAAAGCAAAAAAAATTTTAATAATAATTAATATTTTTGTTTTGCCTTAAGTTACACTGCTGTTGGTATTTTTGTTTTTTTAGTCATTTATTGTATCATATCAGGAGTACTGTTTTGTTTATGGTTAATTAATCTGTGCATTGCTCAATAACTTTGTACCATCTGTTCATATATAAATATAAGTAGTATGTGGCATAATCAGAGACACAGGGCAGGAAGTAGAAGTAACTTATGTTTTAATATGTTTGTTTCTTATTGGTAAGTTTTTAACAATGTACTGACTTGACAAAAAATGATGTTTTCTGTGTATCTTTAATAATGCAGAGAATGCTATAAGGGGCATGGACGTAATGTGATAAATGTTGATCTGGGAAGGGTGACTGGACATGGGGTAGGAGACCAAAAAAGATAGTCATCCAATGTTGACCTGCTGGAAAGTATCAGGCTGTGCTGGTGCAGTAGGGAATCATCTCTTCAAATCTATAAGTATAATTTAATTTTAATTTACTTTGCATATTATTTTCTGGAGCTAAATTTATGTTTGAAATTATTATTTTTTTTTTAAGTTAAAAATGCACTTAGACCTTGCTAAATTTGCAGAAATTTATTTCAATTAAAACATATGCACATTGCAATTTATATTGCAGCTGAACAGTGCAGTCTTTGTAGGTGTCCCAACAGGGGTAGGCAGCAAGAACAATTATTTAGATAAATAAAAATTAATTTTCCAGTATTATACTATGGGCACTTGTCTTGTAGTATGCTTTTCTAATGTAATAGCAGCTTAGGTTAAGAAAAGTCCTCTGAACATGATGACACAAAGCAGACGGATGATAGTGAATGCTTTCTGAATGTGTCTTTTTTGGTGGTGGGGGACGCCAGTCAAAGCATGACTGCACTTGATGAGTAGGAGGCTACCCTGAATTCCTTAAACCCTAGGATAAACAAAGCAAATGATATTTGTCACTAATACCACTAAACAATATAATACTAACAAAATATTACTTCACACAAATGACTTGCATATGTATTCCCACTAGAGCATCCAGTGCAATAAATACACAATAATATCCAATTGGTCAGTGTAAGAATGTGTATCTATGTAAAGTACAGAAAATTATTAATATTAAAATACATATGCTTAAAGCAAATTTAATATAGTGTACTTGCTGTCATACAGTACAAAAATATGAAAGCAATATACACCTTAAAAGTGTAGTGTGTGTCACTGAGACAGGTTTCATCAAGTTCCAGATTGTCAGGCCTGACTCACTGAAACTGGATCATCAAATACTTAACAGCAAGGGACAGATGCACGTGTTCCCTTTCAGGAGTCATGTTAAAGTCTGTCCCCAAGTTTTGCCAAGTCTGGTTTCACTTCATCAGACTTGATACAAAGTTGAAGAAACCCAACTAGATAAATCCTTAGCATCCCTTAACATAGTTGCAAATGACTAAAACATGCCATCAATATAAAACAGCTAATTTTACGATCAGAAGAATGGCTGCTAATTAATTGAACCAGTGTCCTGATGTAGGTAATAGTAATATTAGTCACTGCTAGGAATGGTAAATACATTCAAATTGTAGACTTAAGGAATTAATGTAAGTAGAGCACTGCAACTGTAATGTGAAGGGAAGTGCAAAACCCAGCAAGCAAACATTTATTCTCAAACCAACTAATTTCCTTTTTGTGTAGAAATATACCTGCCTGGAAGTGCAGGTGAATAGAGCACCCGTGACTAGCTAGAATTTTACAACTGCAACCACTAATTGCAGGAGATGTGATGAAGGGGTGGTTGAATAATAGGAACATATGTTTAGTTATGTTGTGCTATGGAATTCACTTAAACTGAACTTGGAAAAATATTTTCACAGGGGTAATGTGTAAAAGTATAAGGCTAACTAAAATGTTACTGTTACCAGGATATGATAAAAAATCTAAGCTGTATCCATTTAGAATGGACAATGCTGTATCGCTTGATGTTAGTAGCCAATTAATTACATAGTGAAGAAATTCCGCAAGTCCTCCAACATTGGCTAAGATTCTAAAACTTATGGATTAACAAATGATAGGAATGAAAACAAATGCCCCTTTAATTAATACTGAACGAGTTCTCTCAGCCCTCTCAAATCTATGAATACCATATCTTTGTGTCCTTGCAATATACCACATTGACTTATTATCAGTGCCACGTCTGACCTATCTAAACCTCTATTTAACCTCTTTAATATAGGCCTGTCTACTGGCTATATTTCTGAAGCCTGGAAAACAAGCATTGCAATGCCATTACATGAGGTTAGACCAGTCACAGACCCTGGTAACTGTAGACCTAGTGCTCTCACTAGTCCAGTGTTTAAAGCTGTGTAGTTTAACCCTGGACTGTCATCAATTTGGCTTTGTGAAAGGAAGGTCCTGCTTCCTTAATCTGATTAATTTCTTTAAAATGGTAAACTGAAGCAGTGGATGCTGGTATGCACCGCATGTATTCATGTCTGGAACTGGCCTAGGCCTTTAACATGATTCTCCATTCATGTATTATTAACAGACTTGTAAATCTGAATGTAAATCCTAATGCTGTTAGGTAGCTTGCTAACTGGCAGTCCGACAGAACGCATGTGGTTAGAACTGCAGGTGCAACGTCTGAAACAATACATTGTCAGTGGAGTGCCACTGAGCTCATTGTTGGGCCTTGTATGCATGGCATCCATTTCTCAGACCTTCAGGCCAACTCTCCTGGCCTATTGTTATCTAAGCTTGCAGATGACTATAAATTGAGTATTGTTATTCCATCTTCCCTTGATTCACAATTGCTCCAGCATGGGTTAGAACATATTAATTGTTGCAAGGATAATGGTCTCAAATTAAATGTAAAAACAAACAAACAAAAAAAATATATACCATAGTCCATTTTGGTAAACAAAACCTTTTTATGTACTATATAGTTGACACACCCCTCCTATCCAAGACTGAAGTAAGTGATCTAGGCACTCTTGTTGGTAACACCTTACCATTTGACTATAATGCCTCTGCAGTAATTCAGAATGCCTTCTGTCTGGTTGATCTAATCTACAAAAGCCTGTCCTCTGGATCCAGAGAACTCCTTTACTCATATCTCATCAGATCAATTGTTGAATATAATGTACCTTTTATCTTGTATGTGTCTAAGCATATTATTCAGCTTGAGATATCTCAGAGATTCATAGCTAAAAAGATCAGTGGCCTCAAAAATCTTAGTTATCAGGACAAAATTTTTTTGAACATTATCATGTGCCATCAAGTCTTAATTCCCTTCCCAATAAGCTCATCAATCTTCCATCTGAGGGCTGAACTTTGCCATTGTTTTTCTTTTCACAGCAGTAGTTTGGACTGAGCATCAGGAGTGCTTCTATCATCCGCAGGGTTTTGGATTTTGTTATGGTTCTACAGTCTCCCCAATGTCCTTTGCATCATGCTATGGATGGCTGGCTGGTATGAGGAAACAATAGTGTGCAACTTCCCCCAGCCCTAAGAGGCATGTACTATGCCATCTAGCCTGACCTAAACAGCTGATGTCTGTTTCTTTCTGAGCTCTGGCCTCCACTGTTGCATTTGTCTAAAGAGACATCTGCACACAAACATACACACACACCCTCGCAGCCTGCGTCTGCTCCTCTCCCAATATCCCAATAGAGAACTGAAAAAAATGTAGATCCTTAGTGCCAAAGAGATGGAGAGAAGCTGTGTGTTGTTAATTACATATCACTGCCATCAGAATATGAATGTAGTAGAACCAGCAGTATGATGTGTGAATCCCATGACTGGTACCTGTTAAAACAGGTAGGAGAATTTACCTTAAGGTTTGGTGGTAAATGCGTACTACTGCCTTGTGCAATAGCCAGCAACTGTCACACCCAGGTAAAGTCCACACTGCCCAGCTATAGCTCAAAGTTATAATAACAAACTCTCCAGGATTTCACCTACCTCAAAACAGTTTCATCACCTTTCAGTGCAGCCTTAACAATGGCAATTAAAACTTGTCCAGAATTATTCGGAACACACACAAACTATATTCAGAATGGGGGTATATGATGATTCCGCAGTACCAACTCATTCATTCCCAAGCTTTAAGGTACTCAGACCAGTTAGTCAGGACTAATAACACAATAATATATTTTATTATCTACCCTTGAAATAAGGCAGCCTTTAAATATTAAAAAGGAAACAATTAGTTCTAAAGATGCTCACTCTTATGAGTTTGATAAACATGGAAAAATCAATAAATCCTTACACTAGCAAATAGAACATCAGTCATCACCACTCACAAGTGAACTATAAACTTCTTTACCTGAAATAAATAAGTTATAGCATTTTGTCATTATGTGCACATCTGCCTTTCTCTGTCTGATACATGCTTTTGTTCATTCATTTGGTCATGGATAAGTATTAAAGAATCAGTTTACAGACTATTACAAAGCTATCCAGAAAAAAAAAAACTTTTCAGAAGTTCCCTTCAGCCTGAAGGAGGGCAAAACATGATATACCAGGGGAGAATTTGACAAAACCCATGCAATGGAGGCTTGTACATGAAAATGAAAATAAATAGGAAGAAGAGAGATAATGGTAAAAATTGTTGAATATCGATGCTAGAATTTATCTGCCTATGGTTAAAGATATACTGTGGCCTTAAAGTTTCTCACTTTTAGATTGAAAATAAAATTCTGGAGTCCTTATAGGCAGTATAGCTTGAGTTCTCTCTCCAAAGGCATCATTTAGCAAGCATTGCAGTAACCCCTGCAAGTTGTGTACTTTTATTGATTTTTGAGGGGGAGTCTCAACAAGGTACTGTATCGGGCTTACCCAGAATCATCAAGCAGAAGGTACTGCAGTATTGCAAACAGCCAGGAGGCAAAGCTTAGTTCCATCTTCAAGCTTAACCATAATTTCAAAGTGACGAGTGAGAAGGTATATACCATTTACTCACTTTTCTACATATTACACTTTAGCGGAAAAGCAAGTACAGTGGTTTTCTTAAATCCTTTCCAAGTGGTACACACCTCTTCACTAAAACCTTCATATAGAAAGGAAGTAGTCCCACAATAATGACACAGACTTACCCACAGCATTTTGGTTCTCCGGGTTTGAGCTCACTCCATGCACATTTGCTCCTTTCAGGGTCACTCTGTTCCCCTACCATACCCCAGTTCCAACCTACTCCTTCTCTTCCTTTATTGAAACCACTCACCTGACCAGTCAACTCTATCCCTCCCTTTAAAACACAAACATTCATGTCTTCCTTCCACTATATATTCTACAAGTCAACTCCACTCCCTCCCCTAGCCACTCTACTAATCACCTTCCACCCCCACACATTCTACTCTCTCCTGCCACCTACACATAACCCCACCAATATCTGTACTAATATTTCACTCTACATAACACATATTTCTTTACTCTCCAGTGGACTGTCACCATCTCGTCCTCCATCTATACACACTTACAGATTATGTTCTTAGCTAGCAGTTACCACAAAGTGTTAAGGCTGTAAGCTGTAGCTCCTGCGATACAGAGTTTGATTCCCTCAGCCTTCATTTGCCTCCTGTATGATCCTGAGCAAGCCACATAACCAGACATTGATCCCAGGTCGCCCCTGAAAAGGGACTGTGTCCAGTGAGTGTAATTGTTTAACAAATGGGTATTATTCTTCTTAGACATTCTCCACTTACAGTTCTACCATACTACCCCTGCACAATTCCTCCCATTGTTCCTTTACTCATCCCACCTCTAGTTCTAATTCCCCTTACTATTTCACTCTCTTGAATACCTACTCTATCCTTTTTTTCCTCTGTTTCAAAGATTCTCTACCTAACTCTATTTCCCAGCCATCCAAACCTAAAAGCAAAAATAAAAATTACCTCAAAGAGAACATAGCTATATTCAAAGACTTTGCCAATCTCTGCTACAAATATTGAAATTTTGAGTACCATCAGAGCCATCCAAGCCTAAAATCAAAAATAAAAATTACCTCAAATTGAACACACCTGTCTTACTAGTACTAACATAAGACATCTCACTTAGAAGACATCCACCCAAATCCATGCCATGTCAATCACCATAACACAACTAGGAAATCACTTCCCACTCAAATATAACAACAAACATTTTCTCACCCCATAGACATAAATAAATGTAGTTTATTAAAACATCCATAGTATATATAAACAAAAATCACAGAACTTCATGTGTGACTAGCCCAATATACTCCAGATATTCTGGAAATTACGAAAATCTGACTAAAGCCAACACAAAAGACTCTGAAATAATTTCCACTGGATAAAACATCATAAGAACAGACCAAACCCTAAAAAATGCTGGGAGCATAGATATCCTATATTTAAACATATATGAACTCGTGCCTTTCAACAATAGTATTCCCAGATTCTGCAGTGCCAAAATACTCTCTCTAATTCCTCAAATTAAATAGTAAAAACAACATTGCATCATTACTATCTGTTTGACAGTCTAAAATTTGACCTACCTATTCCAAATGCAATTAAAAAAACACACCTAAAGTTAGGAATGCTCTACAGAACAAAAACTCCTCACAACTATTACTAAAGTAACCTTAGCTGACTCTTACATACTTCCAATACATGGTACATGGAGCGCCCATCCTTACCAACCATCAGACCTCTCCAAAAACTAAACTTGAGCAATGTTTTAACAAGATTGCATATTTTGCTGCAAACAAATCCAGTCAAAGCCACCAATGAATGACAGTAAAAGAACTACATTGGTTAGAAGTACCTCAATATCATACAGTCACCTAATTAATCATAGCACAAAAAAACAGCAAACAGTCCTTCGGTCTGCTCAACTCTTAGTACAATTCTCAAAAATTGTATCCTGCAGTATCCCTTAAGATCAAACGATAACCAAAAATATCAGCAGGGCACTCTCTATACTCTAAAGCAGTAAGACAACCTGAAACTCGTTCAGTATTACAATCAAGACATCACCCAATCTCCATATGTCCAAAAACTTGTTAAAAAACATTCCTAACTAATTTCATGGGCCTGTTCATGCTCTATACCAGGCTAGTCCCAACCTATAAACCTTTTTTTCTTTCATTCCACTTCCATGTTCTAACCACAGTTTTCTCTTTCTCACCCCACTTTCTTTCAGCCATCCTCTCGCTTCACTTCCTTCAGCTATAATCATTGTCATTGTTGTGAACTACTCTCACACTTGCCTACCTTACTAGCCCCCTTTCCTCCATTAGTGAAAGTCTAACTCACTATTTTTGCTACCAAAGTACACATCCTTCAAATACTCCTTTGTAATTTGTAAATATCTTTTTCTCTATTTACGAACCAATCTTTGCTCTCTATCATCTCTGACACCCTTTGTCAACTTATTAATAATCCTTTTCTCAACTATCCAGTGTCTCTTTTTATCTGTCTTGAATTCATGTACTTTATCTGCTTATCTCACTTTTTCTCCACCTAACCTCTTCTAATTTAAACAAATTAAACTTAATTGTCTAAGTAGACAATCTTACTATTTCTTTGGTTACTCTATATTGTATTGTATTGTGTTGTATTACACTTGAGAAAAATGACAACTTTAGAACTCTGTTATATGTATTTGTAAAAGTGACAGTCCATATTAGATGCTTGTATCTACTATAGTCTAAAGTTTTGCTTCCATGTAATATGTTGGGACTTTTCTCCCCAGGCCTCCATAGAAAACTGGCTTTTGCCCAGTCAGATTTTGCTTGTAAACAAATGTCAGTGAATAAATCAATGCATTTTTTTGTATTTCCTACATCTCTACTATAACTTCAGTTTCATGCATTTGTGCAATTTCCCAGGATTATTGCTGTTCTTTTCACACATCTTTCTCCTTTCTAGACTCAAACAAGTTTTGTCAAGAAATAAGAGTTTGAGGTAAAAAAATCAAATTCATGCCACATTTACCCAGCTTTTCTGAAAGACCATGTAAATGTTTGATGAGGGTATAACACGTTTACCATTTTCATATGGAATCTCTTTGTTATGATATATATTCCTGGTCTTTTGACTGTTTGGTCTCTGTGTTTCCAATGTACTCTACCAACTAAGTGTACCCTAGCTTTGTTTTCTATTTTAACCAATTATTTTGTTTGCTGGCTAATACACACACAGATATATATGTACACACATATATATATATATATATATATATATATATATATATATATATATATATATATATATATATATATATATATATATATATATATATATATATATATATATATATATATATATATATATATATATATATATATATATATATATATAAATAAATATATATATATATATATATATATATATATATATATATATATATATATTGTGAGACTGTGCACTGGCCCAGCAATCAAGGAGCCTCAGTCTTCGTCACTAACACTAGTGAGGGGCGTCCATATAGGAAAGGATAATAAATACACACACAGTAAAGTACAATTTCCATTAAGAGCACACAGAGATCATAGTCAGTTTGGGGCTGGTTTCTTCCTTTCTCTCCAGGTCCCCAATAAGACTCCCCACTGGCACAGCTATAGGGTCCAGATATCAGCCTAGTGGGCAAGCTAAAACCTCCAGCACCCTTTCTTTCCAACCAGTGCTTTGTGTCCCTGCCCAAGTAGTTGACACAGACACACTTTGAGATAAGAGTTGTATACAACCACACGGACACTCCTGGGGAAGGTTGGCACAGGTTCTCCAGCTGTGCCCCTTCTACCCAGACTATACAGTAGTACCACTTGCCACCATCCACTAATATTTATCACCTACTAAAGGGCCCTTATGAAAGGGTGCCCAATTATACTGTGCAATATTATTATCCAAATGTTAAGTGCAACTGAACAGCTAAGGCTTATTGGAGTGGCTTGGCCAGTATCACTATATACATGCAGTGTACTCTAGAGCGTAAATTATCTCTACACAAAACAGCCACAGTTGAAAGGTTTAAAAATATTTAATAATAAATAATAAAAACACAAGACAATACTTATCACTACACCATGCTAGTCAAGAGTTCAGAGATCACAGAGAAGTACTTAAAATAATACAGTAGAAAAGTTCTGAAATCAATACAGAAAAAAGACTAATCTAATCTTCCTAGTTCCTAGCTATATCTAAGAGAAAACACAGTTCTAAAATAAACTTACATATAGAGCAAGACAGTGCTGGTGATGTTGGATGTTCTCAAGACAAATGCTCGGTGCTCTGAGTCTCTCTGTCCTTAAATCGATAACACAGTACCACTGATTCATTTCAGATTATATCATTTCTTTCTGGTTCCCAGACTAACAGAAACTCAGAGATTAATAGCCCTTTTGATCTTGCAGCTGGTCAGGAAACCAGAGCAATAAAAAAATTATACATGCAAATTCTAGCCATTAACTGTGGCCTCAAAACAATAGGCAGAATGTCTCACTCTAGACATCTCGGCTCTGAATTGTAGCTCAAAGAATTTCACAATGCTTGACTTATTAGCTTTCTTACAGCAGAGTGCACTGTTGTTACATTTTTTCAGTTCAACACCCAATACAGTCTTTTCACATTTAAGAGAACACGCCTGTGGCTTATTAATATTTACAAATGACAGAATTATCTACAAAATTCTATCTAGCTAGGCTGGCAGCCTTCACCTATCTTCATACCCCCCCCTGGAGAACTCAAGCTAGTTTTTCAAGTGACCCTTGAGAAACGTTTCTTGAGAGGGTTAGGTCTATCTGAGTATACCTTACCCCATTCCCTGTCTTGAGATCCGTCTGCATTGGCATTGCTAATCCCACTGTGGTGCTGCACTGACATGTCATATGCTTGCAACCCTAGGCTCCATGTTATTAACTTGACATTTTGCTGGCTGGATCTGTTTAACCATGTTGGGGGATTGTGATCTGTAACGACAGTAAATTTTCTTCCATACAGATAAGGCTGAAGTTTCTGCAGTGCCCACACTATGGCTAGACATTCCTTTTCTACAGCTGCATAGTATTTCTCCCTGGGTTAGAGCCTATGACTGAGATAAACCACTGGGTGCTCTTCTCCTTCTGAGGAAATCTGGTTAAGTACAGCCCCCACCCCATGGTTTAAAGCATCCACCTGCACAACAAATTAACTAACTCAGGGGTCCTCCCAATGCTTCTATAAGCTTCTGGAATGCCGGCTCACATGCTGTGGTCCACACTACCTTATCTGGCCTGTTCTTCCTTGTCAGGTCTGTGAGGGGAGCAGCTATGGTACTATAGCTGGGGATGAAATTTCTGTAGTACCCTGCTGTCCCTAAGAATGCCCTTGCCTGCTTTTTGGTAACAGGTGCAGGCCATGCCTGAATGGCTTCTACTTTGGCAGGTTCTGGCCTGATGTTACCACCCCCCACTCTATGTACCAGGTAGGAGACATCTGCCATACCCACCTGACATTTGCTGGGCTTAATGGTCAACCCTGCCCTCTCTAGTCTGCCCAGCACCTCCCTGACATGTTGAAGGTGCTCTTGCCAGGAATGACTGTAGATGTCAATATCATCTAGATAAGCAAGGCAAACCCTCCTACTCCTGCTAGGATGTGATCTACCAGCCTCTGGAAAATTGCTGGGGCATTCTTCATCCCAAGGGGCATATTTGTGAACTCATACAAGCCAAAAGGAGTCACAAAGGCTGACTTCTCTCTACAACTGGGAGTCAAGGGCACCTGCCAGTAACCCTTGATAAGATCAATAGTGGTAAGATACTTAGCCCCATCCAGCAGCTCTAGGGCCTCAGCTGTCCTAGTCATGGGGTAAGCATCTGACTCTGTGTGACTATTTAAATTCCTGTAGTCCACACAGAACCTAGTGCTGCCATCCTCCTTTGGCAACAGCACCACTGGGGAGGCCCAGGGACTGTTGGACTCTTGAATTACCCCTAGTTCCAACATCCCCTGTATCCCCTCCCTCAGAGTCTGTTTGACTCTCTCATGCACCATATAAGAGGCCTGCCTAATAGGCCTTTGAGGTCCTGTATCCACCTGGTGGTGCACCAGGTGGGTGCACCCTGGTTTCCCAGTAAACATGTCCCTAAACCCCTGTACCACTGCTTGTATTTCATGAACCTGGGTAGGAGATACCTGCTGGGACATTGCTACCCCTTCCACTGAGGTGTCAGTCTGAGCATCACTGAGGAGATCAGTCTTCAGATCTCGCTCAGGCTCCCCCTGCAATCTGCTGCAAATGCTCAGCACAAGGGCCTCCCTATCATGATATGGTTTTATCATGTTAACATGGTACAACTTGTGCTCCTGCCTTCTGCCTAGCAGTTCCACCATGTAGTTAACATCACTTCCCTTTTTTACCACCTTGTAGGGTCCCTCCCAAGCTGCTTGCAGCTTGTTGTGTCTGACAGGAATGAGAACCATTGCCTGCTTCCCTACAGCATACTCTCTAGCTTGAGCATTCCTGTCATACCATACCTTTGTCTGTTGTTTTGCTTCTGCCAGGTTCTCCTGGGCCAAGCCCATGAGTTCCCTGAGCCTTGTCCTGAGGTTTAGGACATATGCCACAACAGACTCCTTGTGAGATTCACAGTCGCCTTCCCACTCATCTCGAATTAAATCTAGAGGTCCCCTCACCCTATGCCCATACAACAAGTCAAAGGGTGAAAAACCTGTAAATTCCTGGGGAACCTCTCTGTAAGCAAACAACTGTTGGGGAAAATATTTGTCCCACTCCCTGTTAAACTGGTCTGCAAATGCCCATAGCATGGACTTGAGCATAGAGTTTAACCTCTCAACAAGACCATTAGTCAGGGGATGGTAGGGGGTGGTTTTCATGTGCTTCACCCCACAGTACTTCCACAGACAAGCCAGCAGGTCTGACATGAAATTGGCACCTCTGTCAGTCAGTATTTCTTTTGGGAAACCTACCCTGCTGAAAATCTCTAACAAAGCATTTGCCACCTTTTCTGCCTCAACAGTGGACAAAGCCACTGCCTCAGGGTATCTTGTAGCATAATCTACTACCACTGGGATTCACTTTTTCCCTGTGGAACTTGGGGTACTCAGAGGCCCCACAATATCCATAGCTACCCTCTGAAATGGCTCCTCAATCACAGGCAAAGACATCAAAGGAGCTCTCACCCTGTCTCCTGCCTTTCCTACCGTTTGGCACTGCTCACAGGTCCTGCAGTACCCTGTTACATCCCTGGAAACTCCAGACCAATAGAAGTTTTTCATCATACGTCTCTTTGTATGTTTTATGCCCATATGACCTGCAAAGGGAATATCATGGGCTATGGCTAGAAGCAGCAGATGGTAGGCTCTAGGCACTACCTACTGCTGTACCCTCTCACCTTCTAGCCCTCCCTCAGGGGTCCACTCTCTATACACTAACCCTTCATCCCAGTATACAGATTCCCCCTTCCCTCGAGAATCAGGTGCCTCACAAACTACCTGCCTCAGGCCTTGCAATGTAGAGTCTGAGAGCTGAGCCTGCCTCAACTCTCTCTTTGTAACCCTTCCCAGCTCCCCTTCCACAGGAAGTCTGGCAATGGTGCCTCACTGTCAGCCTGGGTGCTACTACTCACCTCTACCTTTGCAATCACTCTCTCCAAGGCAAAATCAGTACCCACAAGCAGCTGTGGCTCACATTCAGTCTCACTGCCACAGAGTACTCCCTCCCTGAAGTAACCACCTCAGCAGTCCTGGCTGCAAGTATGCAGTCTTTCTGGGTCTCACCCAGGCTACCAGTCCAACATGCTTGTCTCCTAGCCTGACTGAGTGTGACTGCATAAGCACATGATGCTGCCTCATCCAAATCCTTCACTATCAGGACATCTGCAGGATGGTAGTTTGGTACCCTTGTTGTCTCAAGACAACCTACTATTTGCATTTTGTCTTTCCCACTTACTGTCTCTTTTAGCTTTTGTTTCCCACCTTGCCTCCATGGACATCTGTATGCTACATGGCCCCACTGGTTGCATTCAAAACATTTAACCCTAGGTCCTGGACGTGTACCTGGCCTAGTGGTTTCCCCTGCTACTGACAGTTTCTGTTGGAGGAGTCTGTGCTGCCCACCATGGGTTCATTTAGACCCATGGGCAGTACTGGGGTCCCTTTCTTGTGCAGGGATGCCCTGCTTGCTAGGTATAGGTCTCCCTTCTTCCCCAACTCATCTGAAGTAGCACATTGTCTATCAGCTAACCAGATCCTCATGTCCTCAGGCAAAGTGGCAAGGGCTTGTTTCCTCACCAAAAGGTCTGCCAGCCCTTCAAAAGTGGTGACCTAACATCCACTCACCTACCTATGAAAATAAGTGCTCAGTTCAGCAACATATTCACACACACTTTCATCTGCCTTGTGTCTATGCTCACAAAACCTTTCCTATGCGTTTCAGGTGTTAGCTTAAAAGATTCTAACAAGCAGTTCTTAACATTAGTATAATCAAAACAATCACAAGCAGCACATTTAGACAACACAGTTGCAACTTTACTGTGGAGTAAGGGGGGTCAGGAACTGTACTCAGAGCCTTTGGTTAACATCATACTGTTTACATACCATCTCAAACATATGAATGAAACTATCAAAATGATCCCCCTTTGCAAATTGTGGAAGAAATGTACTGACCTTTTGTGGTTCTGGGGTCCAGTTACTCACTTCCCCATTACCTCCATGACTCTGGTGAAGAGTCAAAATCTCATTTTCGTGCTTCCTCTGCTACTCCTTTTCCTCAGATTCCAGGCGTAGCAGTTTTTCATTCTCCTCAGCAAGCAAATTGTAACAGTTTCTCATTGTCCTCACTCTCTAGATGCCTCTGTCTCTCTGCTGCTTTTATTTCCACACGCTTGGCCTCCAACTCAAGTTTCTTAAGTTCCAGACAGATTTTTAAGTCCTCTGTAGAAAGGTTGAGCTGTCCATTGATGCAGCTGTGACCAAAGCTGCAATCATGTCTGGCTTAGTCAGGTTTCCGTGCACCAGTCCCCTAGCCTGGCACATTTCAGCCAGCTGGCATCTCATCAGCTTTTCATACTCCTTTGCTGACATGTTTGCCTGCTGTCCCTGACTAACTAAGCTAACAAAAGAAATAAAACAATTGTGATCTGAACTCTGAGGATTCACTCTGTGGCTGATTTAGAGTACAAAAACACCTTCAATTTGCACTGTACACAAGCTACAGGAATTTACACTACCACACCACTACAAACCAATTAGTATTTGCCAAGCAATTAATATGTGCTGTGGATATCCCACCACTGCCAAACAATTAATATGTGATGCCCGTGCACTGGCCCAGCAATCAAGGAGCCTCAATCCCCACCCCTAACACCAGTGAGGTGCATCCATATAGGGAAAGGATAATAAATACGCACACAGTAAAGTACAATTTCCCTTAAGAGCACACAGAGATCACGGTCACTCTGGGGCTGGTTTCCCCCTTTCTCTCCAGGTCCCCAATAAGACTCCCCACTGGCACATCTATAGGGTCCAGATCTCATCCTAGTGGCCCAGCTAAAACCTCCAGCACCCTCTCTGTCCAACCAGTGCTTCATGTTCCTGCCCAAGTAGCTAACACACACCCACTTTGAGATAAGATTTATATACAACCACACTCACTCCTGGGGAAGGCTGGCACAGGTTCTTCAGCTGTGCCCCTTCTACCAAGACTATATGGTAGTACGACTTGCCACCACCCACTAATATTTATCAGCTACTAAAAGGCCCTTATGAAAGTGTGTCCGATTATACTGTGCAATATTATTATCCAAATGGTAAGTGCAACTGAACAATCAAGGCTTATTGGAGTGGCTTGGCCAGTATCACTAAATACATGCAATGTACTCTAGAGCTTAAATTATCTCAACACAAAACAGCCACTGTTGAAAGGTTTAAAAATATTTAATAATAAATAATAAAAACACAAAACAATATTTCTTACTACACAGTGCTAGTGAAGAGTTCAAAGATCACAGAGAAATACTTAAAATAATACAGTAGAAAAGTTCTGACATCAGTACAGAAAAATACTAAGCTAATCTTCCTAGTTCCTGGCTATATCTAAGAGAAAACACAGTTCTAAAATTAACTTACATATAGAACATGGTCAGAGCTGGTGAGCTGGATGTTCTCAAGACAAAAGCTCAATGCTCTGAGTTTCTCTGTCCTTAAATTGATAACATAGTACCACTGATTCATTTCAGATTACATCATTTTTTTCCTGATTCCCAGGCTAACAGAAACTCAAAGGTTAATAGCCCTTGTGATCTTGCAACTGGTTAGAAAGCCAGACCAATAAAATAAATTATACATGCAAATTCTAGCCATTAACTTTGGCCTCAAAACAATAGGCAATGCCTCCCTCTAGACATCTTGGCTCCGAGTTTTAGATCAAAGAATTTCACAATGCTTGGCTTATCAGATTTCTTACAGCAGAGTGCACTGTTGTTACATTTTTTTTCAGTTCAACATCCAATGCAGTTTTTTCACATTTAAAAGAACAAGTCTGTGGCTTACATTACTATTTACAAATGATAGAATTATCTACAAAATTCTGCCTAGCTAGGCTGGCAGCCTTCGCCTATTTTCACACACACACACACACACACACACACACACACACACACACACACATATATATATATATATATATATATATATATATATATATATATATATATAAACCTAAAAAGCAAATAGTATGAGCTATAGATCAAAGTCCCTGAAGATAGGCCTGTGGAACTACAAACTTCTACAGCACAATTTCCTAGTCCAGCCCCTTTAAGAAGTCCATTTTGTGTACAACATTCTCTTTTTATAGTATATGTCTCTCTCTGCCCTAGAAGAAAACGTAGCATATGAGATTTGGGAGACATAAAATGAAAAGTGAATATTTAATACACCACACATTGAAACTGTGGACTCATTTAAGGGCCTGGGTGTATGAGTAGATTCAGCTATGAGCTTTTTTAATCATATCAACCAATTGGTTAATGATAGTTATAGAACTATAGGTTGTATAGAAACATGTATAAAGTCTAGGAAGTCAAAAATGATGAAGTCATTGTTTATTAGATACATTAGTCCCAAAGTTGAGTATGAAATAATATGAAAATCCTATAAGAAAACAAGCATGAGTAAACTGGAAGGAGTACAGTGGAAATATACCAAGAGCTTCCATGGATGTGGAAATTTAAGTTATTATGAAAAAATAAAATAACTTGTACAGCGTCTCTTACAGATATCTAAGAGGAGATCTTATTCAGGTATATAGGGCATTTAGAGACAACTACCTCTGTGAATGTTTGGGGTTATCAAAAAGTACAAGGGAATCATCAGTTAACCTATGTAGAAGATTCTATAGGAATGAGAAATTTACTAACTGGTTCTGTGACAGAGTAGCTGATGCATGGAAAAGACTACCAAATTACATTAAAGCAAGTACTAGTTTAGATATTTTTAAGAACAGCAAGTACGAGTTTAGAACAGCCTGTTTTTGTATGTTGGCAAGCTAGAAGGGCATTAATGCCTATGCTTGAAATATTTGTATGTATGTATATATGTACTAGGATCCCCCTTGGTTATATGCCTCACAATTTGTAAAAAAGGGTATGAAAATTGCACCTGTCTCCACAATCAGTGTTTCATAGAATTCATAGAAGTTCCAAGGCAATCTGGTTTTGCAACCATCACTGCCTTATTAATATCTATCCTCAAGCTTTTCCTGTTGCTCAAGGAAGGCTATTCCACTCACTCCTTGGATAAATTTGAGGGTACCTATCCAGTCATATGGGTTCTGTTTGAAAGATGATATTGTATCACACTGCTTAATCTGTGGGGCAGCTTACTCCAGAAATGAGAGATATTGCATGTAATAAATCTCTCTTTCCACGCTATTAATTTACCTCTGGATTAACATTTAGGTCCCTGGTTCAGGTGTTTGCTAATCTAGGACATACACAGACTTTTTGACAATTGTGTCTTAGATTTAGACTAAATGCTCTTAATCATTTCTTACCCTGATATATCACATTCAAACTGAGGCACCAGTTCTGGTTATTTGCTGTAACTTGGCTCTTTTTCTAAAGTGTCAATGTTATCAGCCCCTATTGTAGGTGTGAACAATGGCTTGGTCTCACGCCAGCTACCATTCCCGTAACTACATATAGACAACATACTGTTATTAACATCATTACTGCTTAGACCCCCTGCATGGATATCAGCCACCTACTTTTTCCCTATCCTCCTTCCAAATGACCCTAACCAGTGGTACTTGAAGATATCTTCCACAGTCCTAACTGGAGTTTGAGAAAATTTCCAGTGGAATGTTTTTGGAGAGGATGCATTTAATGTTGTGCTTATCATCTATAAGAGATTTAGGGTTGAAGAGCACAAATTTTGTTTTATAGGGATTTAGGAGGAGTTGAGAGTATGAAAGAAAAGATTCACTAGAGGTGCAGGAATATTGTGTTAGAGTGAAGGAATCTTGTTTTATAAATTGTAGAGATTTTATAGAGAAAGAGGAACAGACAAACATAGCACTATCAGCATGCTGGAGAGTAGTAACATGTAAATATGCAGTGTTGATAGTATTTATAAATAAATTAAATAGCAGGAGACCCAAAATAGAACCTTGTCAAACTCCAGTAATTATAGGCAGATAGGTGGAGATAACTGGCTGCCATTTTACTGCTTGGGTATGATCAGTGAGGCAGAAGATGAATAAACTAAAAATGACATAGATGCACATACATTCATGGAAAAGAAAAGTGATACAGATACACATACATTCATGGAAAAGAAAAATATTTAATTTTCATTATTTTCATGCAGTTTGCATATATGTATTATATTTATAACAATTATCATTCAATCCAGCATTACATAAATTGTTCAGTTCCTGCAGTTCATTAAACATCCCTCCTTCTCCTGACCAATATTCTAGTTATGAATGTTAACCACAAATATACTCAGTCTGTAGCACTCAGGAACACCAACACCAACAATATCAACTCACCTCACTACTCTCCTCCCAACTCTGTTCTACCTCTTGACTTAGTTCAAATTCAGGTTTGGTGTCACAGTAGATCAAACCAATCCAAATACAGTTCCATTCAAGTCTGACATAAAACTGCACACATCTCAACTTTTCCCAGTGCCACAACAACTTAAACAACTTCCAGTAGTGACCAAAATAACCAATCTTCTTAAATAGATAATAAAATAGAATACACGATGGAAAACTGCTAAAAAATGGCCATCTCCCAAAATGTTTCCACACATTTTTGACAGACTCTACCAAAGATGTAGCAGTGCTCACTACTGTAGCAGCCATCTGCCACCAACTAGTGAGCACTGCTACAACACGCTTTGCCCTTCCTGCAAGTAGAAGAGATAAAAGTAAAATGCTCACTAATTGCCACTGGTCAGTTTGGTATTGATTACACACCATTTCAAATGCCTGAATAGAGCTATCAAAGTCATTCCCTCTTTATACAGAGTAATATTTTATTTTTTATTTTGCTGACTTGGCATGGTGTTAAAAATAGCCACAGTAAAATGTCAGTAAAGTATTCCAGCTGATTTCACACAAAATTGACTCTATTCTGTAAAACTAGAATAATGACTGCCTAACTTTAACAAATGACAACAGTGACAATTATTTTTATCTGCAGACAAACCCTGTGGAGTTTCTCTTCACAGCTCACTTTTGTCGAATAAATTGTGCAACACATTGCATTCCACCATCCTACCCCTATATGTCTCACTCTTATCTCAAAATATCAAAGAAAAATCTGAAAGTAATAATGGACAAATGATCAAACTCAGTGGCAGTTATTACCTTTATAGCATTAGAAAGTTACTAGAATATCATACTTTGCATCAGTGTGCTTTTTGAAGCCTATTAAGTGTGAAATTCAAACATCTGTCATCATTATTTAGTGAGATCATTCCTCATTGATTCCAACAATAGATAAACAATGAGACTCCCTTCAGATATGTAAGTTTGATTACTACATCTTTTGTATAGTTCTCCTTTTTATATTATCTCTTTTTTTCTACTTGTTTAGATTTATACCATTTTTTCTACTTAACTACCCTGGTAGTACCCACTTTCTTACACTATTGCAGCCTAAGTAATTACTGATTGACTACTTGAAACTTGCAGTTCTAGACCTGGGTGTTACCTATGCCTTAACCCCTCCTCCTTACCTAATTTCCTGCCAAGAGATTACATAGGTGACCTGGATTGGTGGCACAATTTTTAACCCTTTTCCTGCTTTGCTGCTGAGAGTTCCTTGCCGTTTGCATTCTCTGCACATAGTAAGATACATTTCTGTTAACTGAAGGTTTGTTACATGAATAGAATTAATTGTATTTACCTAAATTGTATGTCAGGTTATTAAAACACTACTTATTTAGAGTGTCTGGCTTGAACTGAGACTTATAAACACTTGAATACTATGTAACAATCTCAGTAAACCACAATCGCTAAGTATAATTCACAGTGCCATTCTGTAGACTGCAATTGCTGCATTATCTTGGCTTTTTAAATGTAAACGGGCAGAAACTATTTACTCTAACTAGTTTATTCAACTAATCAGTCATTTTTTATGTCGCAGTCATTCCTGTGAAGCTTATTTAGAGTAGTTATGCTTGTGTAACAATGTCGCAGCCAGCATATTGATATTTTAGTATGTTATTTTTGCACATGTAGCATTTGATTATTTGTATAATTAGCAGTTGTTTGTGCTTCTGTTGTTTTTCTCACTCTTTCCACTCCTTCAACTGAACCTCCCCTGATTCATTTTTATATTTCCTTTTGTCTTATAGTCCCTACAAATATCACTGAGTCAGTCTGTCTGTACCACTTTTCACTTGGTTGACCTGGATTAAGGAAACCCTCCCTGGTGATTTACCATGTCCTGTGGCTCAGTAATCTCTTTCAGCAACCACTTTAAGTATGTTCACACTGAAATGTGCACACAAATAATCAAAGTGTTGGCTGTTAAATTGTATTGATAGATTTAGTGTTTTACAGTTGAGGATGCCAGCAGCCCAAACTTATTGTTCCCATCCCTCTCATTTTTGTGTCCCTTCCCAATGCCTTACTCATTATCCTGCTATTCTATTTCCCCTCTCTCTAGCCTTACTACTGCTCTTCTCTTATATTACCACAATACCTGCTCTTCTTCTTTATATTTTTTTACCTCATTCCCCTCTTTACATTTATTTCCCCACTTAGCTTCTCGATCTGTATCTTTTTTTCTTAGGCCAACCACACTGAACACTACATCTTTTTGTATAGCTTGCCTTTTAGATATTATCTGTTTTTTCTACTTGTTTAGATTTACACCTTTTTTCCTAATTAACTACCCTGTTATTACCCCCTTGTTTACACTATTGCAGCCTATGTAATTACTGATTGACTACTTGTAACTTGCGATTCCAGACCTGGGTGTAGACTTGCTCTATTTGCCCTCTCTACGCTCAGGCTCAAGCTGCTCCTCTACCCTACCCCCATTCCCACTCACCCCCAGTTCAGTTTCCTTTGTACCATCCTCTCCCTCCCCTTCCTGTCTCTTCAGAAACTCACAGCCAACTTTCTGCCAATATCCAATCCCATCCTTCTTTAGTCACAATCACTCTTAATCACTTCCTACCTTTACTTATTCACACCCACTCCAAATCTTCTCTACACACACACACTCTTGAATTATGCAACACCTTATCATTATCACTACACTCCTCCTACTTCTCACTGCTCTAACCTCCTATAACTCCCACTTTTCCCAGCCACATTCATGTTCCCCTACTTCCAATATCTATGACTCCATTCCATCAACTGCTTCCTTTAACATCTCTCCATCTCTCTTTAACTTCTCTACCACCTGCATTCGTAAACTAATAATACTTCAGACACTCACACCTACATATAAATCCAAACCAAAATTCCACAAACTTCTACTTCCCATTACTCCACTCACTCTAGTTAGTAATAATGCATTCCTCTCTAGAGATATCCAACCCAACC
Organism: Protopterus annectens; assembly: GCF_019279795.1. Taxonomy (NCBI): domain Eukaryota; kingdom Metazoa; phylum Chordata; order Ceratodontiformes; family Protopteridae; genus Protopterus; species Protopterus annectens. The sequence goes on from NC_056750.1 coordinate 649,579,401, forward strand.
CAGGCCCCTTTTCCTCACCCCTCCCTCTACCCCCCTTCTCCAAATACCTCTCACCATCACCATCCTCATACTTCAAATACTCCCTAAGTGATCATCTCCCCACCTCTGTCTTAAGACACTCAACACATTTACCCAAAACCCCACATTTACAAAGACTGCTGAAAACTCTCCGACATTAACATCTCTGTATGCAACTCCATACTACCTAGTGTTGACTAGTCCATCCTTAAGTACCGAAACTGGTAATACCACTGGGAATAAACTTCAGCTGACACAATAACAGAAAAACTGATAAAATAAAATGCAGCAAAGAAACAGGCAGAATAAATAAAATACACCAGTTTAATAGTAGGTTAGTGCTTTCACATCAGACCATAAAATCAACTTACATCACTTCCTATATAAAGCTGCTATAGCAAATTATCAATTAACCCTCCATATACTGTTAGAGGTATACTACATATACAACACATTACACATATAAAAATAAAACAGTTTCAAATTGTTTTATATATATATATATATATATATATGTGTGTGTGTGTGTGTGTGTGTGTGTGTGTGTGTGTGTGTGTGTGTGTGTGTGTATAAACTACTATAAAATATATACATGTACATATATATAATGCACCACAGTGACCATTATTCATTTAAAAAAACTGCTTTCAAATAGGGTTTAATAGATGCTCTGTCATTCAAACCATGTGTGCGATCTGCTTGTAGCTCTACTATCCATTTTAATTCACATTGTTCAGTTACGTTTCGAATGTCCCCCAGTCTTAACCTCTCAAAAACATATTCATCCACTCTAAAAGTAAAACTATGGGTTTTATCAAACTGTGCAACATGTTTGGCTAAAGCACTTCTCTCCAAATCCATATTTTTATATCTGCTAAGTGTTCTTTTGATGATCAATTTGTCATCCCTATGTAGAATGAACTACAAATAGAACACACAGCTAGATAAATAAGATTCTTAGTTGTACAACTAGCTGTAACTTTAAACCTATAACATTTAGAAGTGGTAGGATAAATGAATTCATTTTCATGGACCGAAACACTACAGATATTACAATTCCCACAATATTTTAAACCATATCCATCAATTTTTTGAGTCTTAGCATTATTAGAGTAACACAGGAGTCTTTTGAAGTTATTTTTGTTTTTATACCCGAGAGTGGGACAATCACCTACCACATTACATATTTCTGAGTCTGACTTTAAAATTGAACAATTCTTAATAATTTCTCGAATTCTATTTATTTTTCTCGAATATTTAATCTAATTGGTATTGTCTCTCTATTATTATACCTCCTAACTTCAGTAGATGAAGATAATTGCACATCATTCATCATACATGGTTTTGCCCTGGTTTGTCTTAGAGTAGTTACTTCACAAATACCTTTCTCCACTTCTTCTATATTATATTTACATTCTAGTAATTCATCTTTAAATAATCTGATGTCTTCTTGAAATTTTGTGTCATTTTTATCTAACCTAGATATGTGCATACCTTGTCCTTTAATGATATTTCTATTTATATGTGCTGAATGCATGCTATCTCTACTCAACACATTGTTCCTATGACAAGGCTTTCTATACAATTCTGTAGAGAATTCTCCTTCCATATTTTTTAGCAAGTGTAACATCTAAAAAGTTCAGAGTACTGGATGAAACTTAATAACTGAACTTCAAAAAAATCAGTCACCGTATTCAAAAATGAGAAGAATTCATCTAACTTCTCATGAGATCCTGTCCATATTAGCATCAAATCATCAACAAACCTCTTGTAGAAAAATGTGTCTTACAAACTCATTATCTTTCAGAATGAAATTTTCTTCCCAAAATGCTAAAACAATATTGGCGTAGCTGTTGGCACATGGTGTGCCCATAGCTATGCCAAGTAATTGTAAATTAGGATGGTGCAGTGGTACAGTGGTAGCATTGTTGCCTCACAGCAAGATGTTCTCCGGTTCGATTCTCGGCTGGGGTGCCTTCTGTGTGGAGTCTGCATGTCCTCCCTGCGTTCATGTGGGTTTCCTCCGGGTGCTCCGGTTTCCTCCCACATTACAAAGACATGCATCTGGAGCCTTTCTACCCGGGCCTCCGCTGAAAATTGGCTTCGTTCCAAGTCGGACTTTCCCAGTTAACAAATGCTAAATAAAAATAAAAATAAATAAATAATAAGTTTCATTAAATAAGAAGAATTTTTTTCCAAAATATACTCCATGTGCCAATAGCAGCTTTAAGAACTGGATTTGTTGAGAAGTGCTTTAGCCAAACATGTTGCACAGTTTGATAAAACCCATACTTTTACTTTTAGAGTGGTTGAATGTGGTTTTGAGAGATTAAGAGTGGGGGACATTAAAAACCTAACTGAACAATGTGAATTAAAATGGATAGTAGAGCTACAAGCAGATCGCACACCTAGTTTGAATGATAGAGCATCTATTAAACCCTATTTGAAAGCAGTTTTTTTAAATGAATAATGGTCACTGTGGAGCATTATATATATATATATATATATATATATATATATATATATATATATATATATATATATATATATATTTTATAGTAGTTTATATATATATATATAAAACATTTTAAACTGTTTTATTATTTTTATATGTGCAATGTGTTGTATATGTAGCATGTCTCTCTTTAACAGTATATGGGGGGGGTTAATTGATTAATTGCTATATCAGCTTTATATAGGAAGTGATGTAAGTTGATTTTATGGTCTGATGAAGCATCTTGTCTGATGTGAAAGCACTAACCTACTATTAAACTGGTTTATTTTATTTATTCTGCCTGGTCCATCCTTAAGCAAATCCCTATCAAAGATGCAGTTACTAAATTCAATAGCATTTTCCTGAATACTCTTAACTCCCTTGCTCCCTCCAGGAAAATTAGAATAAAGTCAAACTATGCACCCTGGCTTTCCAAGGAAACCAGGTCCTTTGTGAAACAATGAGACAATGCTTGGAAGGCTTGGATTAAAACTAAGGGACTAGCCCAGCTACAAAATTACAGACAACTGTGTGATGTGGTTAAGAAACACATTAATAAGGACAAAAAAGCCTACTATAGCTCTGAACAACTCAATTGCAAATCCAACCCTCGTAAGTTCTGGTCTGCTCTAAACAAAGTTCTTTCTCCAGGCTGTCCTCCTAACCCCTCTCCTTCATAATACACCTCCTCAGGAAACCACTACCCTGCTCAATAAACACTTTATTGACACAATCCAAAAACTCACTCCCCCCAACTCTAACACCTCCACTCCCCTCACCCCTCCTAGCCAAATAAAAATGAACCTCTTCTCCTTTCACCCTGTTCCCACTTCCTACATAAGATCTCTTCTTCTGAAACTTAAGCCCTGCTCCCCTTCCACTGATAATCTACCTCCTACCTTCCTTAAACTTGCTGAAGAATCTATAGCCTATCTCGTATCCATTATTATTAATAGTTCAATCCAAGAATCCACTGTCCCCCTCCTATGGAAATCTTTCTTCATTATCCCCCTGCACAAAGCCAGAAACTCAACAAACCCTACTAACTACCGACTCATTGACATCCTATCCCCCCTCTCTAAGATACTTGAGAAATGTATTTACACACATCTTCTCAACTACCTCCTGCAGCACAACCTTCTTACTTCCACTCAACATGGTTTTCAACCCAACCACAGCACAACTACTTCCCTACTATCCTTCACCCATACTATCTCTGAGGCTTGTGACAGCAATCATCTCATATCATGTCTCTTCCTTTACCTTTCCAAAGCTTTTGACACAGTCTCACACCCTATACCCTATCTAAGCTTGCTAACCTCAAACTATCCACTACCTCCCTCGCCTGGTTCTCCAGCTACCTCTTCAGCAGACACCAGTCTGTCAGATGGCTCTCATCCCACTCTTCCTTCATTTCAGTCCCAACTGAAGTACCACAAGGCTCCATCTTGGGCCCCCAACTCTTTAACATCTTCACCAATGAACTTTATACATCTTGTAAATAATCCTCTCTCATCCAATATGCTGACAAATCAACCATCATCTCCATCTCAAATAATATCACTGACCTCCATACCCTAACCCAACACTCCTTTCTATCAACTGAACAATGGTTATCTGACAACCTACTCATCCTTAACCATAAAAAGACCAAACTCTTACGCTTTCTCCCCCGTTCTCTGTCTCACCATAAATCTACCTTTTCTATTACTTCCCCCAGTAATACAGTCATTAATCCTGAAACCCACACAAAACTCCTAGGTGTCATCATTGATGATGAACTAAAATTCAACCTGCATATACTCCAATGTATAAAAAAACATCAGAAACTTGGCTGCCTATACCGCAACAGAAAATTTCTATCTTCCACTGCTAGACTCTCCCTTACATAGGCACTCCTCCTCACCTCCCTCACATATGCTGCCTCTGCTCTAACCAAAATTCAGGCCAAAATCTTGAACAAACTTCATCAAACATACCATAAAATAGCTACATTTGTTACTAACTGTCCATACAACTCACACCACTGCCTGGCACTAAACTCTCTCCAATGGTTCCAGCTCCCCAACTTATTCTTCTATCACAGTTTCAAATGTTACACTCTATTCTACACAAACCTTCTACCTCCCTAGCTCTTTCATCCATAGTCTCCACCTGTACCCCACCTCAGACCCTCCACACCTCCAACCAACAATTCCTGTATATCCACCAACCAAAGAAAAACTTAGGCAAACTTATATATAGCTGCTCTGTTGCCCAAGCTTGGAATAAACTTCCCTTACACATACAGTGCATTACCCACCCATCACACTTTTAAAAAGAACTCAAACTTCATCTACTTAACACCAAAACTTGCCCCTGTCTCGACCCAACTTAACCTACCTTCCCCTGTATATGTAATCATCTCTCCTCAATTCACCTATTAATCCCTTCAAGGCACCTACCTGCTAGGTTCAACTTACAATTCCTGACAAATTTAAGAATCTTATAAGAATGTATATTTCTCTTTGTAACTTACTGCTATCTATATGTAATCTTTGTGCATGCTTTCTACCTTCAATCTTAGACTTGTATTTTTAAATTTCTGTAATTCTTAATTGTGAAATGTTTTTATATACTGTGTATTTTTTATACTCTGTAAATTGTAACTGGATATTTTCTCCTCGTGTCTCCACTGAAAACGGGCCACATGCCCAGTTAGATGCACCCAGTTAACAAATGTCAATAAAGAAACAAATAAAACTGGAAGCAAACCATGGTAGTCCCAATCCACAAGGGATGAATTTCCACAGACCTCAGTATTTACAGAGTGATTAACCTCAGCTTGTTTGAACCAAACTGAACTGAGGTGGGCTACCAGCCACAACTCTGAGCTGAGATACCGGATGACTAGAAGCTTCTGAGCCTCCCAAAAAACATAAGTTGCTTGTTTTTATTTATTTTTTTTTTTTTGCTTGATTACACTATTTACTGCACTTTTTATTGTGTTCTGCATATTTAGTACTGTATTTTAATACTGTAAACTAAACTGCACTGTTTGTACTGCATTTGTCTGCCTTAATGTTGAAAAGCTTTTTTTTTTTTTTTTGCTATTTTCACTGTTTGCAAAGTAATTGCTGTTAATTTTCACTTCTTGCAAAACATCTGCTCTATTTCTTCTGTTTTCCCACCAAACAGTGTAGCTAGTAACTGTAGCATAGTCCTGATACAGATTTGTTACATCTGGGTCTGTATGTAGTGGCTGTTGTATTCTGAGTATATTTTCCAAGCCATCTTTTGATTGGAAGGGGCCCTTCTGCACCCTTGTGACTGAAGTATACTGATTGGAGCCTGTCTGATGAAGGGTGATTGGTCTAAGGCTTGGAGTAAGCACCCTCATTGTTTTTTTTGTTTTTTTTTTTGAGTCTTTTAAATTTTTTTTTTTTAAGTTTTTAGCTTCTGTTATTGCCAGACAATTTCAACAGTTTTCCCCTTAGATACAGCTGTGGTACATTAGCGTAGTCCTCATCTTTAGTACATCTCCAGTCTAAGAAGTATTGCTAATGAGCTGTGACCTATTAAACCATCAGCCAAAACCCCATCAGAATAAACCCATCTACAGAGTGTCTCCTAGATCAGTCCTGAAAGCACCCCCTTTGTGATGATAGTTCTTCAAACCTAGCATTATGGACAGTTGGACTACCCTTGTTTCTCCTGCCAACCTTATTGACTTGGGTCTCCTGAGGCAGAGTAGCAACTGCCTCATGTACACATACAGCTCTCTACTAATAAATCACTCTAGTACAGAGTGCAAGAGATGCATCTACATCAAGAATCTTGAATCCTGCTTTGTCACACTCAAAACACTAACACTGAAGAGGTGTCAACTCACCCACCACTACTTATGCACATCGTACCAGTAAGTAACAGTCCACTGGTCCAACCATCGTAGATATATTAATAGATCAAATACTTAAAAGACAAAGCTTTCAAGTCATATGGTTGGACCAGTGGTCCTTTACTTTCTGACTACTATTTTACTTCTGACCCATTTGGCTGCCTTGTGGGTTTTATTCTTGTCCACATAGTACCACTACTCATACAATTAGTACACATTCAACACATAAATCAACATATGCTGTGGTTCTCTCAAAAAACTTACAGAAACACTAGAGACTTCCAAAACAAAAGACTGCTGCAATAAACACAGTTCCCAAAGCACCCAAGACACACAGTAACAGCAGTGTCTCATCTACCAAGCCCTTAAGGTGTAACACTCAAAAAACAAATGTTCTTGTCATTGGAGACTCCATAGTGAGACACATGGATGTCTCACTCACCAGGTTAGATAAGGAGAAAGTCGCGTCTCTTTGAAACAGTATCATCATGACTCTGTCATAGCTCATGTCAGACTGAACGACCTGAGATATATGTCGTTGGACTATATGAAGAGAGGCATGATTGAGCTCTCCAAGTGTGTGTCCCAGGTAGGAATGTCCCTAGCCTTGAGCAGCATATTACCCTCACCTGGAATGATGCCACAGTATAGACAAAAAATTACTGATTTCAATAATTATCTTAGTTTTTGGTGTCATTCAAAGGGGATCCAGTTTCTGTCAGCCTGGGACAACATGGTCGACAAACCTCGTTGCTTTGCCAGAGACAGTTTGCACATGGCACCACTAGGCTTTTGGCTGCTACCAAAGGCTGTTGCCGCCCCCATAGTGCCTTTTTAGTTCTCAAAAAAAATATTGTCAATGTGAAAATTGCCAACCATAACAAAATAAGGGTTATGCTGCTAAACACTAGGAGCTTAAATGAAAAACTGCACACCCTGGAAATACGTCTATCACTGGAAGACGTAAATCTCTCTGCCATCACAGAAACCTGGTTCAAGGCCTCACCGAGTACCCCAGCCTTGCAAGGCTGCAATGCCTTCCACACCTTCAGATCACAAAATGAACATGCAAGAACCAAGGGAGACAGTGTTTCTATCTATATTAGCGATAAATTTACCACCGACTAGTTAGACTGGACAACTCCATGTTCAGATTACTCTGGGTAAGACCACCATTTAAGTCATAGCTAGTTATAGATCCCCCTCCATTGATCATGATGTGCTTGATGCCTACTTGATCAAACAGGAGTCAGTCCAAATATTGTCAAACACTCTGGCCATGGGGATTTCAATTATCCCACCATCAACTGAGAAATCTACTCTAGCCCTAACTCACTAGCACAAAAGTTCCTTGACTTTGTTAACTCAAGTGCCCTGGAACAAATTGTTCAAAGCCCAACAAAAGGAACTAACATCCTAGATCTGGTCCTCACTAACATGACAAACAGATGCACCACCCCAACTGCTGAATCCTCATTAGTTACATTTGACCACATATCAGTTGCCTTCAAACTGGCACTAACACCAGAACTTACAAAAGGCTAAGGCAGACTAAAAAACTTCTCCAAAGCAAACTATACCCTCCTAGGGGAAGGTATAAACGCATTCCAAATGCCATCCACAGCTGGAAGTGGCAATTACATCAAAGCTTATACTAAATCCCTGTACAATCACGTGTATGTGTACAGACTCAGTTGTTCCAGACAGAATCAAAGCCAGAGCCCCATGTTAAAAAAACAGACACCCTGATGGACAGCCAGAATTAACAAACATTACAACAAATGCAAAATGTTGCTGTCTAAGAAAACTAAGGTGAGGCCTCACAGTGGAAAAAGACCGTTCTCAGCCTGAACAAATAAAGACAACATGTCAAATTCTCTAAGAGTAACTTTGAGCAAAACTTAGCAATCACAGCCAAGGATAATCATAAGGCCTTTTACAGCTATGCAAGTAGCTTAAAAGGTAGGACCCAAGCATGCACCGAACTAGTGACTAATGGTATCACACACACTGATTCCGCAAAGATAGCAAACATGCTAGCGGACAGATTTGGCAAAACATTTCACTCCCTTATCCCCTCCAAACTTATCACAAATCTTGCCCCCAACTCCCCCCCCCCCATCCTACATATCTGAACAGCAGGTCATTAAAGCCTTGTCTAAGGCAAAAAACACAGCCTTTCTAGGACCAGACGGCATCCCAGGCTGTCTGCTAAACAAACTGAAACATGAAATAGCATCACCATTATGTATCGTGTTCAATCACAGACTAACCACTATTTTTGTTCCTGCAGAATGGAGAACAGCAACAGTTATTTCCCTCCACAAAGGTGGCTTAGCAACAGACCCAGGGAATTATTGACCCATAAGTCTGACCAACCTAATTTGTCAAGCCATGGACAGAGGTGAGGTCTTAGTGGGAGTGATGGATGCGTTTAAGGTGGAGGTGGGATTACATCAAGGATCAGCTCTGAGCCTTTTCTTATTTGCAATGGTGATGGACAGGTTGACAGATGAGATCAGACAGGAGTCCCTGTGGACTATGATGTTTGCAGATGACATTGTGATCTGTAGTGAGAGTAGGGAAAAGGTGGAGGAGACCCAGGAGAGGTGGAGATATGCTCTAGAGAGAAGAGGAATGAAGGTCAGCAGGACTAAGACAGAATATATGTGTGTGAATGAGAGGGAGGATAGAGGAATGGTGAGGATGCAGGGAGTAGAGGTGACAAAGGTGGATGAGTTTAAATACTTGGGATCAACAGTTCAGAGTAATGGTGAGTGTGGAAGAGAGGTGAAGAAGAGAGTACAGGCAGGATGGAGTGGGTGGAGAAGAGTGTCAGGAGTGATTTATGACAGACTAGTACCAGTAAGAGTGAAAGGGAAGGTCTACAAGAGGGTTGTGAGACCAGCTATGTTATATGGCTTGGAGACAGTGGCATTGACAAAAAGGCAGGAGTCAGAGCTTGACGTGGCAGAGTTGAAGATGTTAAGATTTGCACTGGGTGTAACGAGGATGGACAGGATTAGGAATAAATATATTAGAGGGTCAGCCCAGGTTGGAAGGTTTGGCAACAAAGCCAGAGAGGCAACATTACGTTGGTTTGGACATGTGCTGAGGCGGGATGCAGAGTATATTGGGAAAAAGATGCTAAGGATGAAGCTGCCAGGTAACAGGAAAAGAGGAAAGCTTAAGATAAGGTTTATGGATGTGGTGAGAGAGGACATGCAGGTGGTTGATGTGACAGAGCAAGATGGAAAGGAGAGGAAGAAATGGAAACAGTTGATCTGCTGTGGCAACCCCTAACGGGAACAGCCGAAAGACGAAGAAGATGATTCGCTGTCACATCTGGCATTCAAGTTCAGCAGTGTTATGGATAGAGGTAAGAGGCTCCTGTTCAGTCTAGATGTTTTGCAGTATAAGCTGCGATACCACCTGCCCAAGGAAAGGCTCAAGTATATGCCATGGGCAGGGTGAATGGGATCGCTGATTATCTTCCTAGCCCTTCCCACACACCGAGTTCATAGTTCATAGTTCATAGTTTAGTACTAAGCTAACTGCCCTTCCGTGCCATTTTAAGCCTAGCCAATTATCCCTTGTGAGACTCAAACCCTGCACCTTGTGTTTGTAAGGCAAACACCATAGCCATTAAGCCACCCTCCCAACCCTCTCATGCTCATCTGCAGTCTCATGTAGATCATCCATGGATGGGAACGAGGAACCAATGACTTTTTCAACAATCCTCACTACCCTCAGGAGAGCCTTGTAGTCAGATGCTTTGCAGTTACCATACCAAACTATGATTTTATTTCAGAGAATGCACTTGATGATCCCCTTGTAGAAGGCTTTGCGGATGGACTGAGACAGGTTTGCCTGTCATACCTTGAGACCTGTATTTTACATTACTGTCTTCATTGTCAGTTGTATTGTAATGCATTATTTGACTGTCATTTACTTAGCTGTATTATCTCTGTGAATGTAGTAAGAGTTATTTATTCCCCAATGAGACTTGATGTACCCAGTAAGGCCCTTCATTTACTGAAATGAGGATAAATAAATCTTGCAAAATCGGTTTCAACAGGCCTTCAATATAAACTAAATACAGCTGTTGTGTCCTATAGAAACCAATTGCGTTTCAGTTCTGACTTTTCGAATGCATAGGATGATATTTAATTCCAGCTGCTCTGCTGACTCCTTTGGCCTTCATTTTCTTGTTTTCTGTTATTTGGAGCAGGTTACAATATCAGCTGAGACCTATACTGGCTACCAGTTGCAGCTCTGACTTGGATCACTCTGAAACAGCGTGCTGTAATCTTACGCAATCACAGTAAAGGCTGGATACAATAAATATAAATATAACTATTCTGATTCATTTTGTGAAAGAAAGATTACTATATGCATCTTGACAATCTAAAGAATGCATATCTATGCCTGTCATATTTTCTCTATGAGCCCAGGACAGAACCTGTTCTGTTCATGTGTTGGACAAGAAGTACAGATATGAAAAGAGATTAACACTTAGCAAGTAATGAGTCTGTATATATGACATTCATATATCAGCATAAACGTCTTTGTTTGCAGTATGGAATGAGCTAGGGATAGACCCTATGACTTGAATTTCTACCCTGTCAAGTCTGATTCACGATATTAACAAAGCCATCTTATCAGAGTTGCATCCTTACAGCACCCCACATCACTAAGTATTACAGAATATTCCTGTGTCCTCTCCTAAGGTGCCTCCCAGGTCATTTCCCTTATTTTGTAGATTACAGGTAGCCTCAGCTGAAGTGCAGAGATTATGCAGATACCTTATGGCATCAGCCTAGCACTAGAATGTACCTTTTCCACAAATGTTGATATAATGTATGCAGTTCCACCCAGAAGTAATCAAGCAACATTGATTCCAAGTGTTGAAATAGTTTATCAGAACTTTGCATTAAAAACATTGTTACCATTGTTCAAAACAAACTTGGTAACCAATCCAACAATATCCTAGTAACCACGAATACACGATGTTCCACCAAAAGTTTATTAACAACAAGGCACAGACTAAAACCAACACTGACCTAGGTTTCGTCCTGTTGATTTCCTCAGAGTGTTGGCTCACATAACTTTATACCAATCATTCATAATTAATTGATTGAATAATTAATTCAACCTGTTGGCTATTAATCATGAAAACCAGCAGAACAGCCATCTTTTTTACATATAAACATCCTAACAGACAAACATAAAGTATTAAACATATATTTCAACCTACTTAAAATATGTGTTGTGCTTGTGTGTTTATGCTTGTATGTGCAAAAATATATGTTACCTTTAAAAACCTATTTAAACTATTTAATAGGCTACTTGGATAAAAACATCTTTATATTAATTAATACATATTTAAAATCAACAAATATCTACTAAATGCGTAATTCTTACTGAATATATAATTAAAAAATTGTACTATGTAAAAAATCTCATTTAATAATACATAACTAGTGTCCACAGTCACTGTCCCATTATATTTTGCAACCTAAGATATGGTTTAATGGTTATAAATTCATTGAGTCCTGGATATAAGTGTGCATTTAATATCATCTGCCACTTAATTTCACAAACATCCAGGTGATACTCAGTTAACCTACCCTGTGGGTCCTGGGTCAATTGCTCTAGTATGCAAAAAGAAAATTTGTGATCATTATATTCTGTAATATGACGTGCCAAGGCATTTGTGGGTTTTAGATGTTTGATATCCAAGACATGTTCTTTAATTCTCTCCCTGAATTTCCTACATGTCTTGCCCACATAAAATGCCCTGCAATTACAGCATTTAGCTAAATAAACCACATTGATTGAATGACAATTATATCTACCCCTAATATTGATACTTATACTATTGACTGTAATTCTACTACCTGTTTTCATAACAAAAGGGCACGTGGTACATCTCCCACACTTACTATTACCTCTATTGTTACTAACATGAATATCCAAATACTTGTCACTTCTCTCAAAGATTTGTTTCAAGGCTCTATCTTTACGAAAAATGAACTTCGGTTTGTATGATATATACCCTTGAAATTCTTTAAGTCTACTAAATGATTTCCAATATTTTCCTACTATTTCTATGATGTTATGTACGTCTGCATTAAATGTAACCACATACAAAATATGTTCATCCCTTATATCATAATTTACTTGATTATTAATACTGTTAGTACAAACTGGAGAAGAACTATTTAGTATAGACTGTATGTGTCCATTTGTCCTTTTTATCTGTATTTCGTTCTTTAAATTCTCACATAGAGATATTGGGTAACCTCTGTTAGTGAATAATTCTGTCATAAAATCCACTTCCTTTACAAACTCAATGTCATCACTGACCATCCGTGCAGCCCTAATGAATTGTCCCTTGACAATCGATTTTTTCTGGTGCTCCGGATGCCAACTGTCATAGTGCAAGTACGAGTTTGAAAATGTGGATTTTCTAAAAATTTTAGATGATATACACTTGTTATTTTTAAAGGTAACATATATTTTTGCACATACAAGCATAAACACACAAGCACAACACATATTTTAAGTAGGTTGAAATATATGTTTAATACTTTATGTTTGTCTGTTAGGATGTTTATATGTAAAAAAGATGGCTGTTCTGCTGGTTTTCATGATTAATAGCCAACAGGTTGAATTAATTATTCAATCAATTAATTATGAATGATTGGTATAAAGTTATGTGAGCCAACACTCTGAGGAAGTCAACAGGACGAAACCTAGGTCAGTGTTGGTTTTAGTCTGTGCCTTGTTGTTAATAAACTTTTGGTGGAACATCGTGTATTCGTGGTTACTAGGATATTGTTACCATTGTTACAGCATTATGGTACAGATAACTACAATGTACTAAATTTTATATAATTAGTAAGCATCCCATTTTATAAATTCAGTTAATCACCCCAGTATGAGGGTGTGGGTGTGTGCGCATGTGCACTCCCACGCATATGTGCACATGCATATGTGTGCTCATGTGTACCTGAACCTATTGCACTACTTGTGGTAACTCAAAAGCTGGAACCATCATGTTTTATCCTTAGAAATTATTAGTATCTGTTCTGCTATGCCTTCTCATTTCAAGCAGGATACTTGTGACCTATTTGCAAAATACTCATGGGTACAATACTTCTGTTGTTAATTCACACACAAAAAAGACGAGTTTTTGTTTAATGTATATGACTAATTTATATTGCCATCCATTTTTTACAGCATTTAATGACACATTTAATTACCTTTAGGGGTCTTTCTTTAGTTTTTATAATGATCTCAGCTTATTTTATCATTTTTATGGTCTGCATTTCTTTGTATTGAGTTGTTTCCCTTTTTTATTCTGTACTTTATTTTTTTTCTGGTTATTCTCAATTTAGCTATTATTCCTTCAGTGAATGCTTACCACCTTAAGGCTCTTATGAGCACTGGTTTTCAGCTTGTCATGTAATACATAAGCAGTGTCTTCACTCTGAAAATGCCTTGCTTTGTGTAGTGTTTTATCTATGTGAAATTTCTATAATGATCAGCCATCTCATATTCATCTAAGAGTCTGCAGTTCCTGTATGAAATGTGTTCCCTTTTTCTGGAGTGCTTGGACCATGTATGCCTTAAAAGTAATATGGATATAATTCTCTTGGTGAGGGCATTTAAAAATAATATCCAAAAGCAAAATCACAACCAGTTTTTAAATCTTGTTTTGTCACAGTAGGCTGTAATCATCATATAAAATAAACCTTAAAATGGGTAGACCCTAGTTTCTCTCTCTTTCCCTATTGGATATTTTCCTACAATATAAAACATACCTTAAAATGGGTAGACCCTAGTTTCTCTCTCTTTCCCTATTGGATATTTTCCTACAATATAAAACATACCTTAAAATGGGTAGACCCTAGTTACCTCTTTCCCTATGGGATATTTTCCTACAATATAAAACATACCTTAAAATGGGTAGACCCTGGTTTCTCTCTCTTTCCCTATTGGATATTTTTCTACAATATAAAACATACCTTAAAATGGGTAGACCCTAGTTTCTCTCTCTTTCCCTATTGGATATTTTTCTACAATATAAAACATACCTTAAAAATGCGTATTCCCTAGTTTCTCTCTCTTTCCCTATTGGATATTTTCCTACAATATAAACATACCTTAAAATGGGTAGACCCTAGTTACCTCTTTCCCTATGGGATATTTTCCTACAATATAAAACATACCTTAAAATGGGTAGACCCTAGTTTCTCTCTCTTTCCCTATTGGATATTTTTCTACAATATAAAACATACCTTAAAATGGGTAGACCCTAGTTACCTCTTTCCCTATGGGATATTTTCCTACAATATAAAACATACCTTAAAATGGGTAGACCCTGGTTTCTCTTTCTTTCCCTAGTGGATATTTTCCTACAATATAAAACATATCTTAAAATAGGTAGACCCTAGTTTCTCTCTCTTTCCCTACTGGATATTTTTCTACAATATAAACATACCTTAAAAAGGGTAGACCCTAGTTTCTCTCTCTTTCCCTATGGGATGTTTTCCTACAATATAAACATACCTTAAAAAGGGTAGACCCTAGTTACCTCTTTCCCTATGGGATATTTTCCTACAATATAAAACATACCTTAAAATGGGTAGACCCTGGTTTCTCTCTCTTTCCCTATGGGATATTTTCCTACAATATAAACATACCTTAAAATGGGTAGACCCTAGTTTCTCTCTCTTTCCCTATGGGATATTTTCCTACAATATAAAACATACCTTAAAAAGGGTTGACCCTAGTTACCTCTTTCCCTATGGGATATTTTCCTACAATATAAAACATACCTTAAAATGGGTTGACTACGGTTTCTCTCTCTCTCTTCCCCTATGGGATATTTTCCTACATTTTGGTGTCAGCACATTGTAATAACAATTCTCCCTTCAGATTTTCCTCATCTTTAGTTTTAGGTTATTGAGTAGCTTCACGGTCTGCATTCATGCCGTTTCAACTTTGTACGACTAATGTACATGCTTCTGCAATGAGGAGACCTTCCATCTGTCCTCCTCTAGACTATAACTCTGGTAATGGCATCATCTTTCACTATACATCATTTTTATTTCAGCTTTTCCAGGCCATCAGTTTGGGACATTGTTGCATAATGCTCATAAACTCCTTCTCATTCTGTCATGATGCTGAATGTCACAACAGAATAACGACTAATTATACATGCATGAATTGCATCCAACAGACCCATGTTTGATTACCGCAGCCTCTGCTGCTATACTGCATGACTTTTAGCATCTCATTCAGTCAGAACAAAAGTTTTGTGTCACCATCCAAAACAAAGATTTGTGACTAAATGGTTTTACCCGAACTTTGAATAAACAAAATTATATAAATGAGTAAGTTGATGTGGATATTGTAAATTAATGCTGTGCTCTATAGAACATCTAGTTCATCTTCTGAGCACCCACAGTTTTATCACTTACACCACCATGACTATCTGGAACAAGTGATTTTCACAATACAGGTGTCGTTAAGGGGAAGTGCATATGTAAAGCAGTGAAGAAAATCAATGAAAAAAGCCTTATTGATCTTCACCTGAGGAAATGTCGAATCTGATGAACAGGGCTAAAAATAACCCACTCTCACAGAAATCTATGATTCTGAGTTGTTATGCGTGAGCTTTGCATTTCTTAATATTCACCCCTGCACGTCTGTTGGAGGCAGAGACTGTTTTCCCTCAGATTGCAGTCAGTCAGCTAACATGACAGATGGTAAAACTTGTGAGAAAGTAAGTAAACAAAGTGGACCTTTCCTTGCATACAAAACAGTCTGTGTTCGCTCCATCTGAATCTGTATTCTAGGTACTATATTTTAAACCAGCATATATCAGTTAATCACAGTGCCAGGCAAGCAATGCTGCGGATCTGCATTCTTTATCTAATAACATAACACATGCATGCTAGAAGACAGCAGCGAATATTCAGTAAGGTTACTCCCTGTTCCATAGAGAATTCTTCCAGTGTGGGATAAGAACCATAAGCCACACCAGTAAGTTTCATCTTCCATATTTTTATCCTTAAGTGGAACACGCATTGCAAGTGTTACTGCAAAACTTTCGCATTACATACAATGTGTAAGGGCAAACAAACTTATACCAGTATAATATGATGTGCCTAAATTTCCAAATTGAAATCCAGTAACTGCACTCACTGGGTTACGACGCAATGCAAGGCATAGGCATTGTGATAGCAATATACCCTTTCTTAAGAGCTTCAGATATATGGTTTTATATTTACAAAATAAAGTTATGTAAAAGAAAATGAATATTAATAATGTCAGCTGCCTTTCATTGAAAAGGTATCTAAAACCTTTCTACAGACATGACTCATATTCATGCTATTTACTTGGTGACTTATCAAAAATTCATAAAATCCTAATAGTAATTGCTGTTCTAAGCATCATATGTGCAAAAGAGAAAAAGATTATACAGCTACTTTGTTCTGCACTTACCTGAAACATTTATAAACCCTCCCTGATGCAGAACTACAAAACTCAAGCATGTGAACCTTATTTTTTTTTATTTGTTTCTTGTACCCTCCTTTTCTCTGAGGCTAGTCGCTTTAGCTTTAAGAAAACAGGAAAATTAAGAGTGAAATAAATAAACAAAGCAGACATTCAATCCATTTTCTTCCTGAAAATAAAAAAAAGACTGTGTGTCTTGGCAGCTTGCCCCATAGAAATGTTAATTACGTCTGCATAGTTAATTAATCCAGCAGCTAATTAATGAAAACGATCGCTAAAGAAAAGGAAAGAGTGACACAGTGCTGCAGAGACAGAGAGAGGCGCTGAAGAGAGTCGTACAGTAGGCATCACAGATGGCTGGAGGTTGGCATCATGCCACCTCTCCTGACTTGTTTCATTGCCATTGGGGAACAGAAAAAGAGACAGGGGAAGACAGAGAAGGAGAGACTAGAAATCAGTGGGCAGACAACTGACTGTCTTATGAAAACAGCAGTGCTGGAATGAAGAAAATATAGGGGTGTTAAATTGTGAAGTTGTTTATCAAGCCTCTAGTACAGGGAAGAAAGGAAATTGAAAAAAAATAGCAGCAACAAAAGGTTTAAAAGTCAGCTGCTCCCGCAGCTTACATTATACCTCTGAAGAGTATTTTTTTTGCAATCCGGAAAGGATGTAGTATCATGCGAATGGAAAAGCAGCCTTTAACTCTCACAGTGGAATCAATATTTTCTTTGCTTTTGTATTCTCTCTTGGCTTTCGTTGTCTAGTGGGGAATTCATTCTCACATTGTTCATTTGAGGATTGGAGCTCATGAGCCACCATACCAGGAGAGATGAATAATGATAGGCAAAACAGAAAGGTGCGCTTATGGCAAATGTGTATGACTTCTGGCATCACTACACTAATGTCAACATAAACACTTGGAAATGGCTGTCAGTTCCTGCTTATAAATGCTGAGGTAATGCAGCATAAGAGTGGCATTTTCTAGAAAATGTGAGCCTGATGAAGCCTGAGGAGTTGGTACAGGAATAAAGCAAAATATTTCTGTCGATCTGGATGTTAAATGGAGTTCTCAACCCTGGAATGCTATTTTTTCTTTGTCTGTTTCCTTCTGCATATATATATGTATATATGCTTTTGGTGGATGAAGAAGTAGGAAGGAAATTGGAATGCTATTTATATATTTATTTTGAGGCAGTATCACGTTTACTACTTGGCTGTCGAAAAATGTTGATCCAGTTTGCGTTTGAAGGGGTTCTGGTGAGAAACTTCCAGATTTTTATGTCATTTTATTTCTAGTGTGTTTTGTTTCTATATAGTCCATATTAATATTCCATATTATTATTTGGCTATTTATTGGCAGAGCGCCAGCTAAGACAGCTGCAGACTGCATATGCGCCACCGCCACCGCAGTAGCTGAAATGGCACTTTCTTCATTGGTTAAAAGTGTACTTGGGTTCTAATTTGCTCTGTGTGAAAAATAAGAAATACATATTAAAATATTAATGTAATCTGTTTGAACAAAAGTGTCTTTGTCTTCTATTGTACTGCTGTAGGTACTTAGCTACTCAGACAATCTGAATGCTATTCCATAATATGAATCAGAAATCAGAATCAGAAGATATGTGACATTTTTCAGCACACATGTATCTGTATCAATTTGCTGAATATGATCTTCAAGCAAATATATACAAATATCAAGTGGCATTATGATGCAGTGATTCAGACAGATGTCCTCTGATGAGGTGCCAAGTCATGCTTGTCGGCCTGTCATGGCTGAAGATTGGTACAACTGCAG